>NC_143235.1:4935209-5239270 GCF_009617815.1 Ciona robusta
AACTAGAATAAAACAGCTTGACAAAGAAGAGTTAATCACTTATCACTGGCATCATAATGGTGAAAAAATATCACTGGCATCATAATGGTGAGCGAACCTGTCCTTTTAGACCGAAATTTACGGATTTAGAGGCTTATTAGTATTGCTACCGTTTGTGGGAGTGTAAGTTCCTGTGCTACACACTTAAATGTAATTGCTAAAACCTAGTCCGTTTTGCTTTTAAATTGTCATCAATATAATATAAAAAAATCTAACAAAATAATTGCCTGCAAACTTACATATGTGGCAACTGCTATAAGTCAGCACGAGGTGTCGAAAACAAAACATTGATGGTATAATGACTGTCGTTACCCCGCCATGAAAGGATGAGTAATCTACATTCCTTTATAGTTTATACTAACTGCAACACTTGGAAGTAATTTTGTGTGAATGGAATATTTATGAATTTTTAGACCTATAGGACGCACGTTTAATATTATTACGCTACCCTTGTGATAAAAATATAAAAAAGTTTGAGTTTACCATCTGCCGCATTTGGCAGTAGATGGTTTTAAATCTTGATTTATAATGACGTATATCTGCAATCTGCAGTAATGACATCGATGCTGCAAGATTGTAAATAAGAATTCTGTGCTGCTGCAAACTGCAAAACCTCGATACTTTATTTCCCACAAGAACAGCTTAGCACTGGTCTTTGTAAACCCCGGTATAATGAACGCGGAGATAACACATTTCCTCTAATTGGAAATAACAGTTTTGAGAACCATCCGAAAGATGGGTTTTGTGAGAATCTAACCTATTGTGTTGGCCAGCCATCTTGCAACTATTCAGCGTTTGTTTTGATTCCCATGATACAACAATGCAAGTTATAATCTTTGTTATCCTGTTTTCTGAATGCAACTAACATGGGAAACATACTTGACAAAGCGCAACTATAGTAGAAACGGAACTTCATGGTAAAGCCGAACTATTGTTCTTGCGTTTCTCTTTGCATTCCCAGGACTCAACATTGTAGCAAGAAGTTATTGGCTATTTTATTTATATATATTTTCCTGTAACTGATGTTCAAAATCATGAGAACGATTTATTATAATTGTGCATTGTCTTGCATAGAGGAAGTAATATCAGAATAGTTCGCAGGTTAAAACAAATATAAGGGCCTTGTATATTTTAAGCAGCATCAGAGTTTGGCAACTTCTCTGATGTCACTTGCAATCGAATTTGCAAGTAGTTTAATTTTAGCTACGTAATTATGTTTGATGCTTTATATATATTGTTTTGTTTTACAGATGAATAAGTCAGCACTTCTTACCCTGCTTCTTGTCGGACTTCTGGTCCACACAGAAACAACCAGCGCTCATTGGAACACAAAAAGCCGTAAGTTCATAAACAAACAACAAAATCACCAAATAACATTTTGTTTATTGTGTGGCGGGCAATGACGATCGCTGCCTTGAATCAATTCGATTGAATGATGTGAATTATATTAAAATAGCAAACACAGGCAAATAACTATAGTTATACATAAAATAAGGATGCGGTAAAATAACATGTTTTAATTAAATATACTAAACATTTTTTTACTTTTCAGTTAAAGATGATCTAAAACTTCGTGACGAAGGCTATTATAATGCGGTGCCCAAAGATGAATACTATGATGGCTACTATGGTGCGGTGCCCAAAGATGACCACTATGATGGCTACTATGCTGCGGCGCCCAAAGATGACCACTATGATGGCTACTATGCTGCGGTGCCCAAAAATGACCACTATGATGGCTACTATGCTGCGGCGCCCAAAGATGACCACTATGATGGCTACTACGCTGCGGTGCCCAAAGATGACCACTATGATGGCTACTATGCTGCGGTGCCCAAAGATGACCAATATGATGGCTACTATGCTGCGGTGCCCAAAGATGACCACTATGATCGCTACTACGCTGCGGTGCCCAAAAATGACCACTATGATGGCTACTATGCTGCGGTGCCCAAAGATGAATACTATGATGGCTACTATGGTGCGGTGCCCAAAGATGAATACTATGATGGCTACTATGGTGCGGTGCCCAAAGATGAATACTATGATGGCTACTATGGTGCGGTGCCCAAAGATGGCTACTATAAAGCGATGCGCGGTAAATATAATTCATTTTAAAATAGTAAACAATTACTGAGTTCTTTCAATGAATTAAATATTTTAACAACGTATTGACTGTTTTACAAACATTTTCTTTGATTTTCAGCTGAATAGGACATTCAATCAAGAGAAGATGGCGCCTTAGGTTGAATAATTGATAAATGTCATTTACATGCACAACTTAATATCAATCAGAAATAAATTCAACCATGGCATTATGTGTTTGTTTGTAATTTAAATATAAATACAAAACATTTCGGTGAGGAAATATAAATAGGCATTCGACAACACTTGAAGTAATAAACACATAGGATGGGGAAAGACGTAACACCTTTAGCACATAATATCCAAATATCCCGTTCGTGTTTTAAACAATTAACAACGGCATATCGTATACGGTTTTACAATGTTTTAAATGTATACTTGGTTTACCACCAAATGTATAATGATAAGGTGTCCATCTTCCCCCACCCTACCGTATAGTTATGATTATAGATAAATTACAATGCTGCAACAGAATTTAACATCACGTGTAAAATTACGCAACGATAACCGCGCGTGATAAAATGCTTTTTAACAAGGAACCGATTAATTGTGGATGGCGTGGCACATTCTGTTGTAATTAAAATATATTTAGTTCAACTCAAGTTAACGCTAGTTACAGAATCGTTAGTTTTAATTAACAATATTTACCAGTTGTGCGACTCTGTTTGCCACGACGTTATTTTGCTATAATTGTTCATGAATTAGGTAACTTTAAAGTTGATTTTTTATCTATTCAGGTTAAAGCATTGCATTTGTTGTCGTCAAAAGTTAAATAATTTACTACTAAATTGGGAAAGAAACGAGAGTGAAAACATTTTCCATCTTACCCCATGGGATATTATTATGGTGTAATTTAAATTAGATAATTAGATGGTTGGGAAATAAGATACAAAAAAACTAATAACGCAAAGAGTGAATGAATAATAAGTAACTTTATATTTACACTTGCGGGACGCAACGCAAGTAAACTAATACCGACAACAGGCAACCAAATATTCAGTCCAAAAAAAAACTGTTTATAAAGGTTATTAAGGTATAGGCCCATAGTTCTAGGAACGTCCAGAATTCTAATTTAAAGCAAAAATGAAAGTAGCTGCTTAAGAGTTAAAATCCATCACCACAAACCAGCCTTGGGAAGTTTTAGCAGTGGACCAGGTGGACCTAATGGGTCTATTTCCTCCTTGTGGAAACAAGTATAGGCCTACATTTGCACAACAGCCTACTTATTTTTAATGTTGGCTATTCAAAAGCAATTCCTCTAAGTGTCTACGACAAGCCAATAGTTTTCCAGAGAACTGCACGCTTTAGCCGTAACGCCACAAATCGAAGTTCTCAAACAGATTGATCGCGAGCGAGCGCTTGCGCTTTTTAGATGACTACAGTCTGCCACCTAACGGAAGCTGCGTTATGTAATTGCTTACCGTGGCTCTAGGTTACGTATTTTTTATACATGGAGCTATACAGAGAAGACGGAAAAAATTTTCCGCTAGGAGGCGATGACAAATTCGTTTCTCTATTTTATGGGGAGCAGTTAGTTTCACGGTTTATACACACAATATATAAACCCCTAACCCCTAACCTCTAACCCCTAACACTAAACCCTAACACTAACCCCTAACCCCTAACCCCTAACCCCTAACCCCTAACCCCTAACCCCTAACCCCTAATCCCTAACCCCTAACCCCTAACCCCTAACCCCTAACCCCTAACCCTCTAACCCTCTAACCCTCTAACCCTCTAACCCTCTAACCCTCTAACCCCCTAACCCCCTAACCCCAAACTCGTCAAACAAAAAAAACTTGAAAAAAAAAAGATAAAAAAAGTATTCCACTGTGCGGGACTCGAACCCGGTAAAAATGAAACAAAGGGAGTTTACGACCGCACGCAAACCGCTACACCACAGATTCGACGACAGTAAACACAACGAAAGAGCGTATATAACCGACCTAATGTGGGAAATATGTTCTTACTAGTGTTTTATGTATTTGGAAAAGTATTTTTATTATTTAATTAATTTGTTTTACACTTATTAACACTTTGTAGTGCTGTTTTGTTCGTTTTTTCGTATTTTTTAATTTAAATAATTACCGCCTCTAGCGGAAAAATTTTTCCGTCTTCTTTGTATAGTCCCATGTCTTTTTTATAGGTTATTGGAAGCCTAACTTATATTATATAGCAATTTAGAATGGTTGGATTAATCTTATGTTCTGTTATACTTTTATCATGTGTTTTATTCACACAAAAGTATTTAAGAGGACAAAGTCAGCTGCCATTTTTCGGTTTGTCTGCAAGTGACAACGCATTGCTGGTAATTAGTCATCCAGATGACGAATGTCTCTTCTTTGCACCAACCATACTTGCATTGCTTGAAAAGAAAGTTACGGTTCACGTTGTATGCTTGTCCAGTGGTAACTACTATGGCCAGGGAGAAAAAAGAATTTTGGAATTCCATTCAAGCTGCTTAAAACTGGGTCTACAACACAGTAATGTTCATTGTTTAACAAAGTTTCACGATGGCCCAAACCGTACCTGGAGCTCAGAAGAAATTAGTGAGGTTCTACTGGAGTATTTAAGTAAATCAAAATCAAAAGTTTTGCTCACTTTCGATGAAAGTGGAATATCTGGTCATCCCAATCATATTGCTGTTAACTCGGCCGTAAAGTTTATGATGAAGCGTACACTGTCAGCTTCTTTTACACCATTTGTGCTTGAAACTGTACCTATTGTTAGAAAATACCTTCAAATCTTTGATATTATTCCCACGATTATATTTCTGAACCAATCTCAAGTTGTTGTACTCTCATCGTTTGCTGATTATTTTAAAGCAGTATCTGCCATGCAATGTCATAGAACTCAGTTAGTTTGGTTTCGTTGGTTAATTGTGGCTTTTTCTAGAAATATGCTCATAAATACATGGTCAACTGTGGAACTAAATGAAAAGTAATAAAAATAGGTGTATGTTTTTCTTTTCATTTATATAGGAAAACCTTTATGTTTGAAAAATTATGTTTTAAAAATTTTTGTTATAGCCCATAGATAGCCTAAACATTTTTTTTACTTTTTTAGATAAAATCATTAAGACTTTCCATCGTATTAATACTATTTACAATGGCCAGCTCACTAAGTGGTCATTTAGATATGGCAGAAATTTATCAATTGCTCGATTCCACTGATCTGAGTGTCTTGGAACAAACAACGGCTCTTGTACGAGATAATCTTGGTTCTGTACGCGAGCCTTGGTTGCTACACGGTCTTGTGGATTACTACATTCAGTCTGGTAATATTATTGCAAGAAATCTACTCTGTATGGTACGACAACACCAGCATAAGGTAATGATCATATCAATTATTTTATTACTTACTGCTACTACAGTTTTAGTTTGGTCGGTCTTACTATGATCTTTTTATATTTATATGCCTGTTTATTCCACTACTTGTTTTCTGCTATTTGTGTAGAAAGCTAAGTCATCTCCAAACAACCGTTCATATTTATCTTTAATAAATTGGGCAGTTAGGAAAACCTGTCCTAACTGTAAAGGTAGAAGCCTTAAGTCTGGTATAAACCGTTTTTAAACTTATCAGTGGGATCCCATTTTTTGAAAGGTTTTGTAGCATGTCCACTGCCGGTAGCTAGTCATCATTTGCTTTTGTAAAACTCAGAGTCAACTCCAATTTTAACTTTTTCCTTAAAGTACAAGGCCTGTAACACTATCATGTAATAAATGTACATAATACATGGTTTATTTTATTTAGGACAACTATTTTTATACTTATATTTACAAATTGGAAATAAGTGAACAATTTAGACATTGATGTTTTAATTTATTTCTACAGATGTTGATGAATAAAATGGACGACTATTTACAAAAAGTATCGACACGATTTAAAGCACTGTGTTTGTTTGGCCATATAGTCAGGAGTGAACCAATATGGACGCCACTAATTATATCAACACGACCATTTCAAACTGTGCTGAAGTGTTTGCAGGTGAGTGTTAAATTCAATTAGTTTGTGTTTCTGTTTTATTATGTAAACATATAAAAATTAAATTGTTTTTAAATTTATTTATGTTCAGGTTGATACTGACTTGCCCACCATCACGTCTGCACTTTACACAGTAGCTACTCTTCTACCAAAAGTTGCAAGTCAACTTTCAACTTACCTGCAATCATTATTCCGTATTTATGTTCGTCTTGTATCATGGCACACACTCAAACCAGGTATCAATTTTTATTAATTTTGGAAACCTGTTCCAGGATTTAAAGTGTTGGTAATCACCTGTTTACCTTTATTTATCATGTGGGGCATAGTTAGGGATGGACATTACAGAATTTCGAATCTGTGAGATTCGAATTCTTTTGTATTCGAATCTAATTACGAGATTCGGTATTCTGTTTAATGATGTCATCACTGGTCATCTCATATAATAACAATTTTTAAAACTTATTAATTTTGAAAAAAAATATTTTTGTGTTTTTTTTTTAAAAAAAAAATTTTTGTGTTTGTGGGACTTTCGAGAGTAAACGTTTCGCAACGTCTTTTCATAGCCTGCTATACGTTTCATGACGCAAAAACTACCCAATAGTACAATTTTTGGTCGTTTTACAGCTCATGATCCATTAAAGGGTCAATAAACTGACTTATGTGGGTGAAATTATATTTTCCTATAAACATAAAAAGATTCGAAATTCTAGATTCGGAATTCTAGATTCCAAATAAAGTATTTTAGGATATCCTAGAATACCTAATTATTCTGTAATGTGCATCCCTAGGCATAGTGAGGCAGCTGCTTTGAAACTATCCATGGTGGATTGTTTAAATAATACGGCACATCAATGAAATGTTTTTGCTGCAGCTGGTGCAAATGAAGCGAACCTCATCCATCTCCACACTGCTGTCTATGCTCTCTTCTTATGTTTATACGGCATGTTTCCGTGTTCTTTTATTAAATTCTTGCAACAGTATTATCAACCACAAACATCCAGCTCAAACAAAGGTAAACTTATAATGTATATTATCCATAAATATATATATTTTTTTTGTTTTTTTAAAAAAATATTACACTAAAATTAAACTTTTTATTTTGTACAAAGATTGAGCTGCTTTTGTTTGGGTAATAGTTTTTCTTGTAGTTTTAAAGTTGTACATGGTTTTATTGTGTTATGTACAACAAGTATGTTTTAACTTAATGATTTTCTTTAGTATCTGTTTTAATAGTTTTTTACAAAGAAGTTGTGATTTCAGGTCCAGGTTTAATTGAAATTGAATAATAGAACAATAATACATTCTATGGTTATTGTTATAGACAGCTTTTGTGTTTTATGATGGTGTTTACCATAGGAGGAACCAGTGAGAAAGAAAAGTCTCGAATATTTGAAAACAGCGTTCAACCGATGCTTGATCATGTTCGGCTTCATCCTCGTATTATAACAGATTCATCGGATGCAGAAATCTCAAGTGACAGGTGAAGTTATTGCATCATATGTTCGGCGCCGTGGCATAGTGGTTAGCACCTAGCACGCCTGCCTGTAACCCAGAGGTAATAGGTTCAAGGCTCGACGCTGCTGCCATTGTGGCCGTATGTGTCCTTGGGCAAGACACTTAACGGCAATTGCTCCAACCTAGTGGTCACTAATAGGTTGTCTAAAGTATTAGCCATACATAAAAAATAAAAAAAATTCAATAAAATAATCACCTATGAAGTAACATACATGGTAGCTCGTAAGCTGGCACGAGGTGTAAACCCATGTGATAACGACAAGAAAAACATCTTAGGTCTGCCTATTAGCTGTCTTCGCTTAAACATTCGTATTTTTATTGTATTGATTTAGAGTACTTATGCCCGTGTGGTGTAATGTCATTTTAATGGGGTGACAGATCATCGAGTTTTGGTTAAATCTGGAAAGGTTAATTAAATGGGAAATTAAGTTTTGTCAACTATCTGATATAATGTAATCTCATATGTCTAGTTCCGAAAAGCCAGATAACACTTTTTTAAATCAGATGGAGAAAACTGGAAGGCCCTGAAATTATTGCTGATATAAACAGAATCTCGTTGGATGCAACAGAAAACTCTGGTTGGTACTCTAATTGCTTTTATGTTTTAGTGTGAACTATTTATTTATGCATTTTCAGCTGCATTGAATATCAGTCATACAACACGTACAAGTTCTTCAGATACAGCACCAGTGTTTGCATTAAAACCAAGAAGATCTCTCAGTGAAAGTGGTGAGTTTTGTGATCTTTGCTTCCCTTTTCAAAGTTTTGGATAAGATATTTAAGTTAGTGTAACTACTTCAGTTTTTTTTGTCTTATTTTTTATTATAAGGTTTATGCAATATGCTAGGGAAGTATTAAAATGTGGATTTAATAGGATTTTACTCTTTTATGAAAATATTATTTACAAAGATTGAATGAAGAACAGTGTTCCATTTTTTTAATTTATACATGTTTTGGAATATTTTCTTTGCATAAACACTAAGCTTAATGGCCATAAGTTCAATTTTAATTAAGAAAAAATCTTTTAAGATGCACATTACAGAGTAAAATTCTATTTATTTCCTTTACATAATAATTTTTTATTGTGACAATCGCTCTTTTGGGTATTGTGTGAAATAAATTGTTAAGTGAAATATAGAAGCTGCTAAGTCGCTAACTCGAATAAATTACACTATTGTATATTTAGCTTACTGGGGACTATGTGCATTGTGCACATCAATTATGTTATTTCACTTCACTTTGATGGGCGAGGTTTATAGTCCAAACGTAAGATAATAACTAGTAATATTCAAAATATTCAAAGGTTTTTCGAAACAAAAAACTATTTTAGTTTATTATAACTACTGTTAGGGATGCACATTGCAGAATAATTAGGTATTCTAGAATACTTTATTTCGAATCTAGAATTCCGAATCTAGAGTTTTGAATCTATTTATATTTATAGGAAAAAAAATTACCCGCATAAGTCAGTTTATAGACTCTTTATAGCAGCCTTGTTGGATCATGAGCTGTAAAATGATCAAAAATTGTACTATTGGGTAGTTTTTGCGTCATGAAACATATAGCAGGCTTCGAATACAAAAGGATTCGAATCTTATAGATTCGAAATTCTGTAATGTGCATCTCTAACTACTTTATTTTCCAACACATTCAACCATAAAATTAGGGTAGATTATGTAGTACATTTGATATTCCGCCACATTCAATATTTAAACTTGGGTGACAAGCCACCCTGTGCCACCTAAGGAATATATGCATATAGGTGACAATAGTACACGTGTAATAATCACAGATCAATCAGGATGTGTAGAATCACTGTGGAGTCCTTCGGTTGCAATCGGACTCTCAACTCCTCCTCCATCAAGGAAGATGTCACCAACAATTTCATCTTCTAAACTCAACGAACCATTCAAGTTCAGTGCAGAAATTTCAAAGGTAAACTGTGCAAACAACAGTTTAAGAATTATAAAGATGTTAACTGATTAAACTAAACATTTAAATTAGATTTCCCATAATTATTTATCGTCTGTTGGGTGTAACGGTCACGCCTTTTATCCCAAACATTATTTCTTTCTTTTTTATCAATAATCGTGTTTTAACAGCTGTTGTTTTACCGTTACAACCCGTCTTTTCGCTTTTGTTAACTCTCTTGTTCTTTATTAACCAAAGTGACAAAATAAATTTCATTCATTTTCATTCATTCATCAATACAGTCACTTTTCATCAAATGTTATTTCCCTTTCATTTTAATGCATTTTTTTTACCCTTTTTTGTCTTTATATTAGGTTGATGAACGACCTGTTCAAGAAGAGTCAGTTGCTAGTCGCCCTTCAACTTTATCCATGGCAAATGTTGATGGGTTTATTCCTAACAGGTTATTTGCAGTATTTCAAAATATGGAAACGCATGCGCTACTGGATACCAGTACTTGTTTCATTAATTCCAAGTGCATTTAATTACTTGGACATTTTGCATGGTCATGTTTGTTGCATTAAGCAAATGTAGTAAACTAGCAATTAGCAACTGTAATTGTATAAACAAAACATAACACTCCAGACCACATCAGACAGCATCAGCCACCTCAACACCCCTCAAACATTTTCTTCCTTCTTTAGTTGTTTCTTCACCGAGGTAAAACATTCGAAACATTTCTATTAATTTTATTTTTTGTTGCTTGCAATGTTAATTGTTATGTGAATGTAGGTGTAATTTGTTGCATGAATGTGAAGCTTTTTTATAAACTTGTTGCCATAAGAAATAAGATAATATATTTATGGAAATGCACTTCTTTTCCCCCTAACATTAAGTTTGTAGAGTTTATTTGCTGTAGATAGTCTGTAGCTGTTTAGTATTTATGTAAATTTATCTAGCTCATTATAAATCGAAACATTTTCAGTCCTTCTAGTTATTCTTCCCCCAAAAAAGAAAAAGATGATATGAAAAATCAAAACTTAGAAACAAAAGTGGTGAGGGTTGGAATCTATAATTAAATATATTTACTTTTATTCAAAACTTTTGTTATTGGCAAATCAAAAGTGCATTTATCATTTTGCCTCGTTGGTTAACACAGAACATTTCTGTAATTTTAATTGTAAAGCATTCCATTTTAAAACTCTTTCTAACTAGTGGCAATAGCATTGTGTGTAGTTCAGTAAAGCTGGTGCTGCAGAAATAATTCTGGACAAAATTAAACACAAATCAGTTAATAACAGTTTGTAACTTCATAATAAAACAATTTTGTAAAAAAATGTAAGTAACTTTTTAATAGTTTGTTTTAAAGTAGGATTAACATGTAAGTTGCTGAAAAACAGTAAAAATTACTCCAAAAATATGTAAACAGAAATTAATGTTCTTGTCTATCATTTTATTTATACACTGTCTTCTTGGCTGTTTGTTGCCCCTATTAAAAGAAAAAAACATATTCTTTGTTATTGTATGCCAAAACATACATTGTCTGTTAGCTTATATATAAACAGATAGGATTATATTAAGTTAATTGCATTCTAATAAACCCAGGATAGTTTTGTTGTCATTACAAACGAAGCATTATCTGATCTAGATTCAACACACGCAAATGTTGACAATGCAACAACAATCACTAAAATTGAGGTTAGTGAAATGTGATAAGGTTAGTTTTTTATATATTCACATTTAATGTATTTGGAAATTTCTTCAGTTTAAAAGGCATTTACAATACAATTCAGTTTTTAGTAAACAAATTTTCGGAATAGCTATAAATATTACAGAAGTATTTTGTAAAAACTTGTACAACTACTTGCAACTGTAGAATGAAATATCTGTCATTTGACATAACATTCTGCCTAAGTGTTAAAGTTTTCTTTTTTTATCATAAGGATTCAAGTCAACCATCCAACTTAATAAAAACAAAACTTCATATTCTTTCACAAACTGATGCCGGAACTGAAGCTGATGAAGCCTTTGTTGACGTTAGCTGCTCAAATATTGCAAGTAATTTCTATTTTTAACTAAACATATATTTTAACGGCTTCTGCTACTAGATATGATCTAATAATATTTCCATCATCTGTTTTGAAAATTGTAATGTACATTTCCTGATAAAGTTTTGGCAGATGGCAGACTACACGCCTGAAATACACTATTTTTTTCATACCAGATGAACCATTAAAAGATTATTAACGTTATGCCTGGTAGCAGAAGTAACAGAATAAATATATCCTAAACATGAATACCGCGAAAAAGTTTTAACCTTCATAGTTTATTCAACATTTTGTTTAGTTTTAGATCGTGGTGGAGAAAATGCAATGACTTTGTTTTCACCTGGTCTACAACCAGCAGATGGTGAAACTGTTAAAACAACAAAGCAACAAAGTAAGGCTTACTTAAATGGAAGTAAAAGTTTAGAATAGGTTTTAAATTAACTGATTTAATCTTATGTACCAGATTTAAGAAGAATTAAAGTATTTTAAAGTTTGTAACAACTAAAATTTTTAAGACACAAATATTTTATCAGGCTTAACTTCTGTTTATTTTGAGACAAAAAGTCTATTTCTAGAAGATATTTATATCATTGTAATTTTTTTAAATTTTATTGTTGGGTACAATAGACATGGGATTAAGAATCATTACATTTACCTGTTTCCTAGTTGTCTACACTGTCCATAAATAGCATTTTAACTTCAGGTGATCATGATTTTGAGGTAGAAGTTTTTGATTCAGCTCAAAAAGTGTTAAACCTTCCAAACACAAGTCGATATATCGAAAAATCTCCAAATGAATTGCTTGATTTACATGTTCAGTTGTTAGCTGATGCATATATGAAATATAAAGACAGGTATTAATTTTTATTTTCCGTTATATTTTTTTTTGTCTACAATGTTAACTGACGTAAATGATGATTGTAAGACTGACAACTACAAGCATTTTTTTCGTCTTTATTTGGTATTATGTTTTTTTTAACATTTTACATGTCAAACCTATTAACAGTTTACCACCAATGTTAAAACAGATTTTTATAAAACTGCCTCATACACACAGACACATGTAAACAATTCCAAATATTCAAAATACACATTGTAGAATCATAGAATTGAATGTTTTTGGTTGTAGAATCATACAATTAAATCATTTTAAATATGAAGTTTTCATTTAGAAAATATTTAAAATAAATATTAAGTAAATGCACCAATGCCAGAAAATGTTGTTTTCTTAGGATTTCAATACCAAGTAACAAAGAAATGGATTGGCGTCCAATGATTGATTCATCAAGCTGTACAGCTGCAGATGCTGCTTATTTACGATCACAAGTGCTTCAAATGCACTGTGTGATGTTGTATGAGCGTCATAGAAGGGAACAACATGTACTTCGAGCGAGGAAACTTCAGAGAAAAGTTTATGACACTGAAGCTCTTGAAGAGACGAACCAAAACTTGAAATTTCAAGTTGGAGAAATGGAGAAAGAAATTCAGGGTTTGAGGTTGTCAGAAAAAGTTAATCGTGAAAAAGTAAGGTTCAGATTGGTTTTATTAAACATAAAAACATGTACATTTCATATGTCATAAATGAATGTTATAATTACTGTTTGTTGCAGATGATGGACAATGAAAAATTATTCAATGAAAAAGAAAAACTTCTTGAAGAAAAAGTAAAATGTTTGACTTCTGAAGTAAAACAACTAAACATGGAAAACCAAGCTTTGAATGAAGGTAGATTAATGTTTTTGGTGTTGCACATAAGCATATGTTAATATAATACCTCTGAGCAGTGGCGCAGCCAGGGGGTTCGGGGGTCGTCACCCCTCCTTTTAACCCGCCCCCCAAAAAAATTTTAAAAAACAAACTATTTTTGAACATTTTTTGATTAAACCCCCCCCCCCTTATTTTTGTTCTGTCTGCATCTAAGTGTTACTTATCTTTGTGTAATAAGGAAACCAGCAGTAACAACGTGGTCAATGGTGTTATGTTTCATTCACCTTAAGTTTGTTTAGGGTTGTGTATTACTGACAATTTGGTCGACGCAGTTACCACTGGTTGTGGTAAAGATCATGAATTATCTGACTGTAGTACACACATTAGCAACACAATGCTACGAATCTCATCAGTTGTTGTAATTATTTTTGTTGGTTATTAGATCATCAAACAGTGAAAAATGAATGTCAGCAAATGAGAAGTGAACATGGACATTTAAAATCAAAGTTATTTGAATCAGAACAACTTCTCATGCGTGCAACGGTGAATAAGAAGTTACTGGATGACCTTCAGTTTAAGGTTTATAAGAAACTGTACCATTATTTATAAGTAAGGGACTTTCTGCCACAATCATCAAGGTATAGAATGCGAAACTTTTCAGTGATAGCTGTTATATAAAGTACTTGATTGTGTTAATATTTCTGTAGATAGTGTAAAATAAAATTTATATATTATTTGTTTTGTATATTAAGTGTATACAGTATAATTGTTGAATATATGAATATAAATTTTGTGGTTAGATTTTTATATTACCAAATATTAACATGTAAGCAATGTGATTAAATTTGGTGGTTTAATTTCACCTGGTGCCGTGGCAAGTGGTAAGCGCGTCTACCTTTAACGCAGATGTAATGGCCTCAGGACTCGCTTCTCCATTAGTGGGCGTATGTATCCTTTAGCAAGGCGCTTAATGACTAATGGTAATTGCTTCAACCTGCTGGTCAGACTAGACACTAATGGGTTGTTCAAAAATATTACCAATATATAACAAAAATCCTCAAAAAATATTCACCCACATAATAACATATGTTGTAACCCGTAATCTGGCACGAAATGTACGAAACAAAACTCCCGTGTTATAACTGTCGTGTTTCTGGCCACGCAAGTTTAAGCCGGTTACATTGCAATTTCTTCCCATTTAAAATATTATTAGGTAACTAATCTTGAGTCAGAACTGGAGGAAGCACGAGAATTGAATTGTTCAGCAGATGTTCGTGTTCGCAATGCAGAGACTCAAGCAAAAGCTGAAATTGCTGAAGCTAAATTATTATCCAACCAATATGCAAGAGAAGAAACTTACCTAAAAGAAAAGGCTGAGTAAGTGTGATTATTATTTCATTATGACTGGAAACAAAACACACTGAGTGCATTTTATGTTCTTAAAACATAAATACTACCTTAGTAGTTTGTGCATTTAATTTGTATTACCCTAATTGCGTAACATTATTAACACATCATTAGTCTTATTTGCCTGAGTATATTTCTCATTAAGTTGGTATAATTAGGAATCGGTAAGGTTGCCAAATAGTATGTATTATTTCCACTCTTTTACCTTAATTCAAGGTTTGAATTATGTTTTTTTTACTATTCAAAGCATTTTATGCAAACTCATTATGTGTGGACAACATCTTTCTTGGTATTGTGTAAAAAAAGAATTATGTGGTCGAAGGGTTAAAAAGGTTGTTTCTGCTGTAATCTAATGTATGTATTTTTTATACAAAATTCAAACCCCAATCTTCTAATTATATTGAACATATATAAGTAACAATGTAATCATCAAACAGAAAAGTTGTTTTAACCAAACATACAGCGTAGAAATACACCTAAACCACAATTTATAAAACTATGAACAAAAGTTCGTGAAAGCTGTAGAGGTATTCTAGCTTTTTTATTATTTTTAGTATTTCTGTATACTTTTTAGTATTTTCTGTCCAGGGGCGTATACAGGGGGAGGTCACGGGGGTCCGGACCCCTCTTTGAGAATTGTTTTTTTTTAATTAAAAAAATTTTTGTTGTTGTAAAATTAGAACCCCTCCTCCTAAAATATAGTAAAGAAGTCATATTATTGTAGTTTAAAACCAATCTTACGCGTTTCCTGTTGTGTGCGTTATTATTTATGTCAGTCAGGGTATGTTTTTATTGAGACATTCTGTTTTGGATATGCATTCATTTTCTAAGCAAAAACTTGCGGACCCCGCAATTTAAAGTTCTTGGATATGACCCTTATCACTTATATTTCAATAAAATTCCAGTTTGTTTCAAACAAAAGTCGATTTTCTGACTGCTCAAGTAAAACAACTCCAGTCAGATGTAAACAAGAAGGAGGATTTTCTCGTCGAGCAGAAAAAGTATCTTGAAGATGTCAAATCACTGGCAAGGTTGGTTTTCCAGAACAAATTTTTTTCGCTTTTTTACAGTACAAAAATCCTTAATTCCTGTTTCAATAAATAACTGTTTTCAATTTTAGGGTCCAAATACATGCTATGGAAGCAAAATACACTGCACAGCGTCATATTAGTCAACGATTGGAAATTCAAGTTTTAGAACTTTACAGTAAGCTCAGCGCCATGGAGGGTGAAATGACAATAAGAGAACGAACTCACCTGGGTTCAGCACCAAGATCAATTGAGGTGAAAAATCATATTTTCTGTGAAAGTATTTTTTTTCGTCAGGCGTCATGGCCTAGTAGATTAAGCGCCTACATCGAAAACCAAAGTTTCTCCAGGTACTAACACTGATTGGCGTATGTGTCCTTGGGCAGGACACTTAATGGACATTGCTCTAACCAAGCGGTCACTAATGGGTTGATGTGTTGCAGCAAAGGACTTAAAGGGGCTTTTCCGGGTGTTGGGGTGATGGGCCAAATGTGGTCTAAATCCCAGGTTCTTGACAAGGACTTCACCCATAAAGAATAAAAAAAAGTAGTTTTTACATGTACTGTTTCTGCCACACACATATCTAAAAGTATTTCCGAATCAATATGACATTCTATTTAGATTATTCTCGATAGGATTAATAGACAGTTTCTTACTGGCATGAATCATCGGCCACTCCAATATTAATTTACTTTTAACTTATTTCTCATAGGCTTTGTCAGCCATACAGGCAGAAGGCCAACATCATCATATATTAGGATCCAGTCCACAACTAAGTCCACCCATACGTAGTAGTGGTCATCTATCTGATGCTAAACAATGGAATCAGCTAAAAAAACAGGGAATGTAATAAACTGCGTTCGTGTTGCATGTAGCATCAGTGTGGTCACAAGTTATAATCATGCAAGTTGAACTTGTTGCTGTATTGATGAGCATTGTTCAGTCTAATGTGTTAAGATATACTGAGTATGAAGAATATTTCATCGGAATATCTAATCAACCATGACTTTCAACATTGTATGCGGTATTGAATTCTATATGAGGGAAGGACGATTCGTCTTTGGTTCATTCTAAAACAAATTCGAGTATTAAGAGATGGTGGTCAAGCTTACATTTCATGGTTCTTTGGGGTAAGATGGGACGCCATTAGTTTAGCTACAAGATGGGATACCATATTCTACAAATATCCTGATCGTGTTTTAAACAATTAACAACGGTCTGTCGGAGTCGTGAGGATACGGTTTTATAATTCTTCAAATGCTCTTTGTTTACTACCAAATGAGACAAGAAAATAAAATGAAAAGGTGTCCCATCCTCCCCCACTCTACTATGGTTGTTCCCTTACCTCCATCGTGTACAAACCCTTTTTCCACATGGAGATAAATAGCTCTCTCTGAAACTTTTCCGAATCGTACGATTGTAAGGAACTCTCACGGTTACCCGAGGACAGATCCTGGTGGATAATTAAGTTGTAAACATATGGTAGGTTGGGGGAAGATGGGACACCTTTAGCACATAATATTCAAATATCCTAATCAGGCTTTAAACGATTAACAACGGTCTATCGGATTCGTGAGGATATAGTTTTATAATTCTTTGGTTTTTCTTTGTTTACTACTAAATGATACGAGAAAATAGAGTTAAAAGGTGTCCCATTTTTCCTTCTACTGTATACCCAACGTTCTACTGTATACCCAAAAAAGGTGTCCCATTTTTCCTTCTACTGTATACCCAAAGTTCTACTGTATACCCAACGCTCATGCATGTGACATGGTGTGACATAACACAGGCTACAATAGTCTATACAGAAAGCCAACTAACTATATTTATTCAATATATAAATATACCGAAAAAATGCTGGTGCTTGAAACTCTCGTTCGCTAAAAAAGTATGATAGGGTAGGTGAAAATGGGACACTTTTTCATTCTAATGTCTCGTCTCATTTAGTAGTAAGACATTAAATGAATTATAAAACCGTATTTCCACGACTCCCATGGACCGTTGTTAACTGTTTAAAACACGATCAGGATATTTGGATATTATGTGCTAAATGTGTCCCACCTTATCCTATTATATAGTAGAGTGGGGGAAGATGGGACACCTTAAGCGCATAATATCTAAATGTCTTGATCGTGTTTTAAACAATAACAACGGCCTACGGGAGTCGTGAGGATATGCTTTTATAATTCTTTGCATTTTCTTTGTTTACTACCATATGGGACGAGAAAATAGAATGAAAAGGTGTCCCATCTTCCCCCAACCTACAAAACGTGGTTACCAGGTTGGTCACTTCAATTCCAACCAGGTAAACAACGTCGCAAGTTATAATAATAATAAAACCATGGAATGAGTAATAAAAGAACAGATAGTTACATTCGTTGACACCTAAACCCCCTCGTTCCCTCCGGGCATTGACATTTGTTAGCAACCTGACAAGTTCCACCGTTACGACACGGAGGTCGACACTTCTTGATTATTGCTGCAAAGTAAGTGATTACAGAAGAAAGTTTCATTATGGTTATGCCATGTGTGATTAACTTTGTGATAAACCGTGGTGGACACATGTGGGTGAAGGTGTGGTTTACGAGGCCCATCTTATATACCATTGGGCTGGGGAAGATAGGACACCTCTTTATTCTATTTTCTTTGATCGTGTACACGGAATATTAAAAGAAACTATAGCCTCACAATTTCCATAGACCGTTGTAAATTGTTTAAAACACGATCAAGATATGTGGATATTATGTGCTAAAGGTGTCCCGTCTTCCCCCAACCTGTTATAGAAAAATAAAAATACTGCAACCGCAAGGTTCCTACGAGGCCGTAATGCGGCCCTGGAGAAGGAGCATTAAACATTGATGTATGTGTGTCAGATCATACTAATTATTTAGAAATGATTATATTTTTAAATTGACTCGTTGAAACTTAAAATGATGCGGAAATAAAAATGTTTCAGACTGGTTGCTGTACGTAAGTTTTATGCTTACCTTCTTCGCACCGAGTTCCCCGAAAATTTAGTTTACATTTACATCTGTTTGATGCGATGCATATGCCGTTATTACCACAAGGAGGATTGCAAACAAAAGGTGTGGAACCTGTGTGAAAGTAGACAGGCATAAACTAACGATTTCGACCAATTTTTTGAGATCTTACGAATTCCGCATCGTGGTCCAGACCAATTTCTTTTACACACGCACTTGTTCACGCCCACGCATATTCCTTCGTTTTGGCATGAAGGAAAGCAGTTTGGGTTCTGGCAAAAACTCCCAGTGTATAAATGACTGCACTCACACTGGTCGGGCGCTCTGCATATTCCGCCATTTGCACAAGGTGGTGTACATAAAGCTAGAAACAATTTTTCGTTAGACGTTTCAAAGTTATACGTTGTTATTCATATAAACCTGTTTTGCATGTTGGTCCCCTCCATCCAGCTTGGCATACACAGACATTAAATCGTTTGCATTTCCCCCCGTGTGCACAGGATGGTGTACACAACGCTGAAAAAAACAAACAAGGTAAATCTGGTGATTTAGTCGATAATATAGTAGTGGGAGAAAGATGGGATACCTTTACCATATAATATCCAAATATCCTAATCGTGTTTTAAACAATTAACAACGGTCTATGGAAGTCGTGAGGATATGCTGGTTTTGTAGTTCTTTGATTGTTCTTTGTTTACTACCAAACTGGACGAGAAAATAGAATGAAAAAATGTCCCATCTTCCCCCATCCTACTATATGAACGTTGGTTGTAAAAAGCGAACTTACGTGTACAGTCTGGTCCCGGATAGCCAGGAGGACAATAACAGCGGTTTGGTGCCACGCATATACCGTTATTAAGACATTCACTGCCACATGTTGGCTGACAGGTAAACAAACTGTCATTTCTACGTCTGTACCCTTCGTTGCATCCACACTCCCAAGAACCAGGTACGTTCAAGCATAACTGCTGACAGTTGCCGCGTGAAACCAAAGAACATTCATCAATATCTGCGAAAATATAACGTCATCTATTGTTCTCATGGTGAGTATTATAAAGAAAGCCATGCCGAGATGGTTGTTATACAGTAGTGTGGGGGAAGATAGGACATCTTTTAACTCGATTTTCTCGACCCATTTGGTAGTAAACAAAGACAATTCAAATAATAATGAAACTATATCCTCACGACTCCGATAGACCGTTGTTAATTGTTTAAAACACAATCAGGATATTTTGATCTTATGTGCTAAAGGTGTCCCATCTTCCCCCACCCTACTATATATGCCAAAATATTACAATACTGCATGAGCATCAACTGAGGTAACAACTTTACATACCATCACAGTGTCTGCCATCTCTACTTAGTTTCCAACCCGACCTACAACCGCATTCAATTTCTCCACCCTGGCGAATTGAACAAGTGTGTTCGCACCCTCCGTTCTTTATTGAGCATGATTTGATTTCTGCAACAAACAGTGTTTTACATTTGCAAATGCTTTACCAGAAGTATGTTGAAATCACACCCGTCCGCACAAATAATGTTATATAGTAGAGTGGAGGAAGATGGGACACCTTTAACAAAGAATATCCAAATATCCTAATTGTGTTTTAAACATTTAACAACGGTCTATGGGAGTCATGAGAATACGGTTTTATAATTCTTTGAATGTTCTTTGTTTACTACCAAATGGGACAAGAAAATAGAATAAGTGTCCCGTCTTCCCCCACCCTACTATAATAACTTTATTTGCCTCTTCGATTACGGTAGCAAAGATTTAAAAATATTTAAACGAAAAGCAATAAGGATATAGCGATAAAACAACAGTTGTTAAAGCACGCTAATTTAAATACCTATACATGTAGTCAGATCACGATTAATGGTCATATTGCCTGGACATGTACATTCGTATCCTCCGGGATGGTTAACGCAGACATGAGAACATCCACCATTTCTCACCCGACATTCGTCAACGTCTGTTAAAAATTGTTGCAATTAATTTTCACCCGACAATGTTCAATAACCGAAGTAAGTTTACCTAAACAGCTTCGGCCATCGACGTGAAGTAAAAACCCGTAGTCGCATGTACAAAAGTAGCTTCCTTCCAGATTGTTGCAATACTGATCACAGCCGCCATTTTCGGTCTCACACTCGTCCGCATCTGATAAAAGCAAAGTTACGAATCTAAAGGTATTGTTATTTACCCACTGGCTCACCTCCACAGCTTCTTTCATCTTCCAGCAGTGTATAACCCTCAGCGCATAAACATGTGTAACTGCCAAGGCTGTTTTCACATAAGTGCTCGCATACGTCCTCATTTACACATTCATCCAAATCTAACATATGAATAATAATCAATGATATATAATTGGTCCATTGTTGCAAAACTACCACGCGGGTACAACACACGCACTATAAAAAAACTAACAAAGCTAAACATAATCCCGGTTTCATTGATAAAACTCACCCAAACATTCTCTGCTATTTCCAGTAAATCCTACTTTACATTTACACGTGTAAGAACCTTCTGTATTCACACAAACCGAAGTGTCGAAGCAATCGTGTCTTTCTAGGAGACATTCATCTTCATCTGGCAACCGCATTAAAGGTTAGGCTACAATGCATTATCTGGTAATTACTTCTGTATTACTGACTTACCTTCGCAGTCACTACCGACTTTTACATATCCTGTTGGACAGTCGCACGTATAATTACCAACAGTGTTTATGCATATGCTTGGTGAAGGACATACAGCGTAACCGTTACATTCGTCTACATCTGAAGAAGTAAACAATGTTATACATACAAACATACATAAATAATAATAGTTAAATCAAGCAGAGGTTTATGTACCGGCAGTTTAAAAGTAACCAACGTACCAAGGCAAGCGTCTCCTGATGCGGATCTCATAAAACCACGTGACCTGCACTCACAGGTGTAACTACCAAATGTGTTTAAACATCGGTTTCCATGGAGACGTTCACAACCATCTGAAAACTGACACTCGTCCACGTCTGCAAATGTGTTTTTTTTTCAAATCTCGGCTTCGGTAAAAAATAAAGGTGTGGAAAGAAAATGTTGTTACCTTGGCAATGACCCCTGGACCAAACGTATCCCGTTTCACACGAACAACGAAACGATCCAGCTGTGTTGTAACATTCTGCCTCCCCTCGTCCTTTACAGGGAAGCAACTCCGGAAAGCTACATTCGTCAACATCTGAATATAAATGTTTAATAGTCCAGCGCCGTACCAAATTGGTTAGCGCGCCTGCCTCTAACCCAGAGGTAATTGGTTCAAGGCTTGTCGCTGCTATCAATAGCGTATGTGTCCTTTGGCAAGACACTAACGGTAATTGCTCACTCACAAACTAACATACGTGGTATAACTCGTAAGATGGCACGGGGGGTATAAAACATAACACCCGTTTTATAACGACTGTCGCTTTCCGACCACGCATAAATAAAGCAAGTTACATAAAACAAGTTACATTCATAATATAAAAAAATGATCACTTTCCGAATAAGGCGTATCACCTTCGCAAAGCCCGCTGTGTTGTGTGAGAATGTAACCGTTGTTACAAACGCACTCGAACGACCCTTCTCTGTTTAAACAGTCGCCTCCATCACCACAAATATCATCGTCCAATGAACACTCATCAAAATCTAGAGCATCGGAATAGATTAGTGCTAAGCCGAATACATAAAGAAACAGAACTCGCCATCTGGTACACTAACACCATAGTATACTGAAGTGATAGTACGCTAACGAGACCACGTGACCACTTTTCACGCATGAGTGCACAGTTGCACTTCGCCCGACAGTTCAGCCAGACAGTGCAGTATAACAGTGCAAGGCAGAGTCCGTATATAAGCATTTTTATATGTTTATATACGGAAAAGGATCGCGAAAATTGTTGTATAATGTACAGTGACACATTTTTAATAGTTTAGCGAATTTGACTGATCGTTTGCGTAAAGAAATTACATTTGTAGCCAGATTGGAAATAATCATCATAGAGTAGCATATATACAATGGCCTCTGCTTAAACGAAAGTTTTCTGGACGACCTATTTGCTGATTCACTAACCACAGGTAGCACCAGATATAAGAACTTTACAAGTAAAAATCTCAGAACTTATGCATTGAGTTCTGATCTGGCAGATATTCAACCCACTGTAATTATTGAAGATTTCGGAAACAATTCTAATGCAATTATTGACATGATGGAGAAAGTGCCTGGACTGCTGAAATGCCCATATGCAGACTACCTGTATGTGCTCCAGCAAATCTACGTTCTTGCTGTGAAGAAAACACACAAAAATCCAAGAGAAATTGATTTTAATGCAGTGTTTCATAAAATATGGGAAACAACATTTATGAAAATATTTATCGATCATTTGCTGGATATACATGGTGATAGGGATGAAGAGGACAACAGTTAATGTAGTATTTTTAACTAAACAGGAGCATATAAAATTATAAATAACACAATTATCGAGAATGGTCACGAGGTGTATGAAACAGAACACCTGTGTTATAACGACTGTCGTTTTCCTGGCACACATTTGTAAATATATGAACGCTTATATTTTATTTTAACACATTGCTTTATTTTTTCTTTGTTCTTTTCCTGCCCTTTTATTATTCTTGTTTGAACTGTATTTCGAAAATTTTATTATAATACCGACCTTTAAAAAAGAGTTTTGCTCTGGGTGCGATCAGTTAGTGCTGTATAAATGTTTTATTTATTATTCAGCTTATGCTTATCATGTGTATACAGTTTAAGAAGCAAAAAGTTATCCATAAATTTAAATAGCCTTTTGCCTCGACTGTGTCGATCTGCCCTGCTATCCTACCCAATACATCATTTCTCAAGGTTTTTTTGATAAAGCAGGACAGAGGCCCTTCCTTGAGATCAATATTAGGATTATAGAATAAAAAAAACGGTAAAAGAAAAAAAGTTACAACTTTTTTCTTCTGGGCATCGGAGCATCACATACAGTGGTCCACATATTTTTGGTTCCGAATGTGGTGTTCCCATCTTTAATTTTTTTGATAACTTTTCTTTGGGTATAGTGTGCAACAGAATATCCAAACTGATGTATATCTGGGTCTTGCATTCGTCTGCCCATTTCGCGCTAAATAAAAACATTCTAATTAATATAAAAATATTTGACAGAAAAAGGGTACTTTGATATACCTTTTGTTTTACATTCATAATTGATGTTTATTTTAAGAATTTGGGAAAATTACTGTAAAATTTGTAAACTGAGTAAGTTACAGGAAATTTGTAAATTTACTGTAACTTACTCAGTAACATGAGCCACAAACATTGCTGTACCTTCAGCTCCCTGGACAGAATCCCAAGTTTTTTGCCACCTGTAAACTGAAGATATCTTTCGCCAGCTTAAGATTCATCTTAAAAGATAATAAACTTGTTTTTAAAACTCCAAGTACAATATAGAAGGTGCAAGTTTAAAACACCATTAGTCACACAAATGGAAATTGCACGTTATTAAATATCTACCTTGGAGAAAGGATTTAGATGAATATGTGCCTTTGTTAAACAGGTTCGAAATAACAACATGGTTGATTGTTCTTGTTCGTATAGCTGGTCAATGTTGCCATAAAATATCCATGCCTTTATAATTCATCAACCGAGTACCAGTAAAACCCGATGAACAGAGAGAATTTCTGACAGTCTGCAAAAAAATATTTGAATATTAAAAATTAGAAATAAGAAAAAAAGTAGTTTACCTTAAGCAAGTGTGGTGGATCGAACAAAGAAATATAGGCCGTTCTTCTGAAAAGGGATTTGGGGCAACCAGAACAGAATCGTAATCCATGCCCCCAGTTGAACTTACAAGTTTAAAAAATACTCTATTGATGTTTAATCCATCTGCTACAACGCAGTGAATTGCATTAGAATTGTTTCCTAAATCTTCAATAATTACAGTGGGTTGAATATCTGCCAGATCAGAACTCAATGCATAAGTTCTGAGATTTTTACTTGTAAAGTTCTTATATCTGGTGCTACCTGTGGTTAGTGAATCAGCAAATAGGTCGTCCAGAAAACTTTCGTTTAAGCAGAGGCCATTGTATATATGCTACTCTATGATGATTATTTCCAATCTGGCTACAAATGTAATTTCTTTACGCAAACGATCAGTCAAATTCGCTAAACTATTAAAAATGTGTCACTGTACATTATACAACAATTTTCGCGATCCTTTTCCGTATATAAACATATAAAAATGCTTATATACGGACTCTGCCTTGCACTGTTATACTGCACTGTCTGGCTGAACTGTCGGGCGAAGTGCAACTGTGCACTCATGCGTGAAAAGTGGTCACGTGGTCTCGTTAGCGTACTATCACTTCAGTATACTATGCTAACACACTAAAGCTAAAATTATAATATAGTAGGGGAAGGTATGGGACATCTATTCAATACATTTTTTTTCGTCCCAGTTAATAGTAAACAGAAATCATTCAACTATTTATAAAACCGTCATCTTACGAGTCTCATAGACCGTTGTTAATTGTTTAAAACACGAAATGAATATTTCAATATTATGTGCTAAAGGTGTCCCATCTCCCCCCACCCTACCATATGTAACAAACGAAAAGAAATTGACAGAGAACTACATATTTATCTTAGATTGCTGAGCGCATTTCTTACCGAGACAAGCATTTGCCGCTTCGCTCCATTCGTACCCGCTGAGGCATGTCAGTAAGTCAGGATAAGCGTAATCTGCAAAAAAAATAACGTAAAATGAAAATGATTTTTATTATTGATAAATTCGTGAATTTATAGTTACAGCTCAAAAATGTTTTTTTTTAATTATTACCAGGTTTAAAATCACATTTTAAAAAACATTCCTGTGAAAAAAAACAAACATAAAATTACAAAATAGTGCCTTTGTAGTTGCTCGTTGAACTTACCGTTATCATTCGATATAGTAGGATAATTTGCTGCTTTTGTAGCTGCGGATGGTGAAACTGGAATCGTTGGTTGGGTGAACCTTGTGTAACTCGTATATGGTGTCGGTTTTGAAATGTTTGACGAAACGGATGATGATGGAAGCTCTTCGGGAGTTACCGAAGGCGGTGTTGTCCTCACTTGCGATCCGGGGTACTCGACTTCTATCGGATAGTTTTCATCTTCGATGGAATATTCCCCAATATCTGGATAATCTTCACTGTCATCATATTCTCCAGCATATTCGCTCGGGTAGCTTTCATCATCATAACCCACTATCTCATCCTGAACGGCTGGCTAAATATATAAGTATTGCTGCTTCACTTTAACGATTATTAAACAAAATAAATATATAATTTTTTATCTGCCAAAGATCTCTTACCGTTGGTTGGTTGCTTCGCTGTTGGAGGAATTGAGTTGACGTCAACTTTGCATTTAAAACAAAGGTGAGTAGCAAGAACCTCAGAGAACACATGGCGCTATCGAAGTAGAAGTGAACATACTTTGCAAGAGACACAGTATTGTGACGCGTGTTCATCAATGTGTGACTATGGACCAGACATCCGAAACCAGTCTTGGGTAATGGAGCATGACGGGTATTTTGGTCAGACAAAATCTGATTGCACCACGCAGTATCCTACATAAGAAGCCATACGTAAATGCAGACTACTCAATACTAATTATGTCTATGGCATTTACCGCGCCGTAGTACCCCATGTACTGATAATATAAGGATATATGCCACCCAATTTCTTGTATATAGTGTGGTGGGGAAGATGGGACACCTTTTTACTTCATTTTTTGTCTCATTCGGTATAAACTAAAAAAATTCAAACAATTATAAAACTGTATCCTCACGACTCCCATAGACCACTGGTAAATGTTTAAAACATGATCATTAAATTTGGATAATATGTGCTAAAGTTGTCCCATCCTACCCCACTGTACTCTATATAGAAGCTTGGGGTCAACTGGGACACAGAGTAAAAAGGGAAACTTTTTTAACACTCCTGACGGGCCTTCATTTGGTGATAAACTAATATATATATATATATATTATACAAAGATGTTCGACAGTATTCTTACGACCATATACAGCGCGCACCAACGCCGATTTCTGTTTGTTAACAAAAAATTATTTTTATTGTTAAAACATCGTGTTAAATAGAAGCAGTATAGTATCGATGACTGTAAAAGCAAGGTGCTAATTTTTAATGCTTAATTGCAACATCATATTCGAAATTTGTAAGTTAACAAATAGACTGAACTATTCCTTACACTTTGATTCTGTCTGATAAAATTAGTTTTGTGAGAAAAACTAAGATACGTACAGAAGAAAAATGGGCAGGGGTCAATATGGTTATGCTGGAAAAGCTCAACATTACCGTTTTATGTTATATATAAAGTTTACGATGCAAAAAAACAAACAGAACATGTTATTTGTCCCATCCTACTCCATTTTGTAGTTTTATTATTTTTAATTCGTCAATTTATACTACAGAAGATTTCAAATACAGTAGAGTGGGGGAGGATGGGACACCTTTAACACATAATATCCAAATAGCCTGATCGTGTTTTAAATAATTAACAACGGTCTGTGGAAGTCGTGAAGATACGGTTTTACAATTCATTAAATGTTCTTTGTTTACTACCAAATGAAAAGAGAAAACTAAACAAAAAGGTGTCCCATCTTCCCCCACCCTACTGTATATATTAATATTTTTAATAAAATATATTTTTTACAAGAAACAAATGGAATCTGCGTGATACAATTAGTAAAAACTTGTTTCTTTCTTTATATATTTATTTAGACAGAAATTTTACTTTTTATTCACTCGTCTTGCGTTGGCTCACACTACAACCCAAACTCGCATGTAAAGAAAAATAATAAAGCACATTCTAGAAATATAAAACTTTTCTTTTTCTTTATACTATGCTAATAATACTCAGATTACAAATAACATTAAAATATTCTACATATTAAATTTATTTTGCAAAATATAAAACATCTATATGAAAACGTAGAAAGAATAAAACAGAAAATATAAAAATTCTCTACTTGGTAAAACAATCTATTTATGTTTTATTATTTTTTATTTTACTCTGAGAACCTTAAATGCTACAACTAGAAATAAACCAATGTAATGGTTCGTTCTTCCTGAAACCTCACACCAAGAATCGTTTGTCAACAAGTGTTTTGGTAGCGAGGTTTTGTTGACCTAGAAACTCACGAATAAAAACCAAAACCTAAAAAAAGTATTTAAATAAATTATTAAAATCTATAAAAATAGATATATATTGTAGAGTACCACACTAAACAAGCACATTCCTATTTAATTTTATGAATGAAGTCGTACAGAACCATACTAAATTAATTAAAGTAACTATATAACAATTATTGGGTGGATGTATTTAAAAATCACACTACACAAATCGATATGTCTACAATTGAATGCAGACAAAATATTGTAGTTGACAAAAGGTCTAGTTACACACTAGTTTTTATCAGTTAAAACTTCAACGTAAAAATTTAGCAAAATTTAACTTTAAACTGTTAGCTTTAAATTGTGGTTTAAAATTAAAGCCATACTGACCTGTCCACATATATATGTGAGGATAGCAGCAAGAGGAAAGTTTTGTTGCGAATAATCGATAATGTTGAACAGAAGAACTTCAAAGAGAAGCAACGCGAATTCATTTCCATAGAACAAGACATTGGTGAACGAATTGCCGGGGTCTGGAGTCAACATATCATGCATGGAGATAATGCAACGGAATTAGTATTATAAAACGGGAATTTTAAGCAATAACCAGTCCTCACATTTATTACATACCATTATAAAAGTAAGCTGCTTCTATTGGTTCACGAAACTCGGTATCCATTAAATTTTCAAGGAACATTTTGTCTTTGATAAAGTAATCCAAATCCCTCAAGGACTGTAACAAAATAAGTAATTATGTTGTATTAATTTAGACTACAAAAATTATTACGCAAATAAAAACCCAATACCAGCTTATCACAAGCATTCTACTTTAAATCCTTAACATGTGTGTGGCTGATAATTTGGACAACCCATTGGTGACCACTGGGTTAGAGCAATTGCAGTTTAGTGTCTTGCCCAAGGACACATACGCTCACAACGATTCTAATTAAATGAAAGCAGATAATTACGTGGTCCAGAAAGGCAGTTAGGAAGTTCCTCATGGTGGAATAAGCACGAACATTTTCTGAACTTTTAGAATCCATGGGGGAACTCCCACCTACATAAATATAAGATTCGATCATCATTTACTGTTGGGTTATTCACAAAACTTTCAGCTGTGTACATTGATTAACAAAAAGTGTGTCCACTATATAAATTGATAAACGAAATCTGTGTCTAATACAGTGAATATAAAAGATAAAATCAAGTGTTTCAGTTACTATTTTGATAAGAGATTCAAAAAAATGATGTTTACCTCGAGCAGCTGGTTGGTTTCTCATCTGAAACATCAAACAACCATATTAGTTAAACAAAACATGTTAAACAACATATTAAAAAACATACCAGTTCAAGTGGTTGATAAATTTTGTCAAACTGGTTTCGAAACTTGACTGGAATTGCAATTTCATAAGTTTGTTGTTCAGTTCCAGGATCTAACCCACGAGAACTTGTCAAGTTTTCCTATGATGTCAATGTGTTAAAATAAGAAGTCATTGAATTATCCACGTGCTTACATTTTATATATGCTGATTTATATATAAAAATCTAATTTTAAGCTTGTTTTTGTTATTTAGTTAAATGTTTTTTTTTCAACTTTTTATTCTACTGCAAATTCACGGCTTAATTTGAATCCTTACAATCCAGGCTTTAAATAGAAGTAAACTCTTTTAGTAAAAACGCTTTTAACTCATTCTTTATGCAGCATGTGGTTCTGGATTGTTGACATGGTAATACATTTAAACTACTAATCAATTGCACAACAGTTTGTACATGGTGCTTCACCCACAAGTAATCCCCAAACTAAAACCCCAAATTTAAACTACTAATCAATTGCACAACAGTTTGTACATGGTGCTTCACCCTCAAGTAATCCCCAAACTAAAACCCCAAATTTAAACTACTAATCAATTGCACAACAGTTTGTACATGGTGCTTCACCCACAAGTAATCCCCAAACTAAAACCCCAAATTTAAACTACTAATCAATTGCACAACAGTTTGTACATGGTGCTTCACCCTCAAGTAATCCCCAAACTAAAACCCCAAATTTAAACTACTAATCAATTGCACAACAGTTTGTACATGGTGCTTCACCCTCAAGTAATCCCCAAACTAAAACCCCAAATTTAAACTACTAATCAATTGCACAACAGTTTGTACATGGTGCTTCACCCACAAGTAATCCCCAAACTAGTGGGTGATTTGCTACCAAAACAACCAATTTAAAATTAACTGAATAATGGATAAATTAAGTCATATGAAAAACGAGTTTGCTAAAATAAAAATATGTATAAACAAACAATCATATACAAAGATATATTTATAAATTGGAGTGATTGTTGAAACAGATTCTCACCTCTTCTTTTTTAAGCATTGCATTCATCTGCATCATGTCAGTATCTGCTCTGCCATGAACTGATCTACCATGGATGTAATAACCATAGTGATTGTGAGCTAAGATGAAAACACTCACCTGCCAAACAATATCAATTTATTACATAATAATTACAATGTACCAACAAAAATATTTTTAACAAGATGTCAAATTAAAAAAAAAAAGTTTTATAGTAGGGTGGGGTAAGATGGGACACCTTTTCATTCGATTTTCAGAATTATGAAAATGTATTATTACACATTCCGTAGACTGTTTTTATTTGTTTAAAATGCGATCAGGATATTTAGATATTATGCGCTAAAGGTGGCCCATCTTCCCCCACCCTACTATATTATCTAATAAATACAAAAGGTAATAGTATTTACAAAAATTGAAATATTATGAAACTTTATAAGTGAAATGATTTATTTTAAATACACGCACAATAGAAGACTCTTACATTCGATACTGAACACAAATCAATAAATTCTCGAATCTGATCGTGAATGAATCTCTCATGGATTGCAATGTTGTATAGAACCTGTTTGGTGAATGAAGATTATTTAAAGTAACAATTATGTTGTTAAACAGATTCAGTATTTATGTGCTTTCTATATTTTCTACTACTTTATGCTTTTTAAACAAAGCGTTAAAAAATACATTCACACTCACACATGCATTCAAAAAATTATGGAACTCACTTGTATAAATGCAATGACGAGATAGACAAGCGAAGCAACAGCAAAGCGTAGAATACTGTTGTAAGGTGGGATGTAAAGGTCGCTTGATGATGTCACCACTGTATTGATTGCTGTTGTGGGATTTTCAAGCGCAAGACTTTTAAATCCAATCACCTGATTGCACGACAAATATTTACAAACAAAGCCTTAATTTAAAAAAAAAATACAACTACACAAAAAAACATTGCATAAGTAATAAACTAAGAGAATTTCATATTTAAATAAGTTACAAGGTTTACCTCAAGAAACAAAACAACAAGAAACAACTGCAGTGGAACACTTAACTTTCGACAAGTCTGTAATTACATAAAAAAACATGATTATTTAGCAGAATATGCCATGTTAACCAACTTTCAACATAAATATATATAGATATTCCCTACAAAAGTTTATAAATTAAATATTTTTTTGCTAGAATCCCATATTTTTAGCTAATTAGAATTCATAAACCCTGTCAGGAATGTAACGAAAGTAAAAATTCTGACCACAAACATAACAGACTATACAGTTTATTAATTACATTAAGAGCATGACTGTACAACAGCCCATTGATATAAACACATCATAATGTAAATTTTATGCAGTCTATCAGTAGAGTTAGAGACATGAAAATTTTCTTATCAGCCTAGCAAAGTGATTAGCACGTTTGCCTGTAACCCAGAGCCAGAGGTGATGGGTTTAAGGCTCGTCACTGCTACTATTGTGGTCGTATGTGTCCTTGGGCAAGACACTTAACGGCTATTGATTCAACCCAGTGGTCACTAATGGGTTGTTCAAATTATCAGCCATACATAAAAAAATAAATCAAAAAAATAATCACCCACAAAGCAACATACATGGTAACTCGGGATGGCGCACAGCACATTCGTATTATTACGACTGTCCCCTAACCCCTAACCACCCCCTAAACATACCTGTATCTCATTCCATTCATTTGCGATGAAGAAAGTTCTCCAGATGCTAACCTTCCCTTCTGCATCATTCACACGAGGGCGCTCCCAATCCACGAGGAAGATATCCATCGATGACTGCATGAAGATCATCACCAGGATTTGCACCGTCTAATGTACGCACATAACAATACACATTGTATATTTATAAATTGTTGCTATCATGTATATTATAAATTCTAAAACAAGTATACCAATGTAAATTGAACAAAAAATAGAAAAACCTTTGTGTCTGAAAAATTAATTTGCCAGTAGAGGTTTTCAGATATTTTAAAACATCTACATACTAACATACAATAACATGTAACTAACTAAGTATGATAAACATATTTGGAAATCCAGATATTAAACCAGACACATTGGATTTCACATTTAATTTAAATATTCTATATGTACGAAGCCAGCTGTTTAATTAACATAAATATTTTTGAACTAACTTCCAACCTTGAATGCGAACGCCATCGCAAAGAACAAAAGAAAAAGGTAGTTGATAAATGGATCCGGTAGCAAGTGAGTGACTGTGGTTTGACCCTAAAACATAATTTATTCAGCAGGTATGCTTATCAATTTATAACAAACTTAATAACCAAAGAGTCATGACTTATTTGGTTTGGTTGTAAACTATACAGTTAAATGTTTAAGCTAAAAAAAGTTAAACTGTCTATACATCTGAAATGTTTAAGTTAAACTATCATTTTTGACCAGATCAAAAAAGGGTATTAATTCATGCCTAACATTTGGGTGACCACCCTCCTTTAATGCAAGTTGGAAAACATTGTTTTATAAACATATACTGTAAACAAATACTCATAGAGAGTTTCAACTTTATATACTTTCGACTTATTCCATTTAAACTGATATTATTTAATTATAGATAGTATGAATGTATTACCTTGTAGAATATCAATGTCACTGCAGAGAAACCGAACATGACAATGAAGAAAACGTTTGCAAGGTTGCTCAACGTGTAGAATATAAACATGAATAAACTCTGTAGAAAAAATACAAGTAAAAAATCTTTCGTTTTAAAAAAGGCTTTTTCAGATTGTTTTTTTTTTCACAAAGTACGTTCAACAAGAATTTGTTAAATAATTTAAAATAACAAAAATGGCTACTAACGGTTCCATCAATAACTTGCAGTCCCTGCCTTCTTCTCCAACTGCCAGTTTCAAAGAATGAATAAAGAACAGACAACGAGCCCAACACGGCAAGTGAGATCTGGGGTGTAAAATTAACAACAAATCCATAACAATACAACATCATTAGATGTTAAGCTTTTATGTAACGAATAAATCAATTATATAAATCATACAAGTATACAATACATTAATAGAAATGTAAATTTTACCTGAAAAGCTTCGATCTGGGAAGTGGTTGTGACAACGTTTACCAAATAGTTGACGGAAAATCTTGTCTAAAAATTGACATGTAAACATTACTGCTTAATGGTGACATTATATTAAATATCCGTCTTTATGCAGATATTTTGGTAAACTCAAAAGTGGTATAGCAAGTTTAAGAACTAACAAAAACACATTAACAAAATATTTGTAATAAATCAGTACGTGGTTATAGTGACTATCAGTCAATGAAATTCATCACGACATGAAGCAGTCGCCGCTGTGGTATTCGAAACTGCAGCAAAAAATTGTTGCAGTACTCGCTTTAGGGGTATTTCTATTTTAGAGTAGAAAAAATAGAGTTATTTAAAAATGTATATTTAATACACTTTTGTATGATACTGTATTATAAAAACAGACGTGCGGCAAATTGCTGAATCTGTTTCAGCTCCCATAGAAAATATGTTGCTGCGAGGTGATGCGACATGAATTTCATGAACTGACATTTGTTAAAAAATTTTTTGTGTACTCACAGGTGCTGTAGTTGCAACAGGAACTCCATTGTCACCGATATTTAAATCACTATAAGTGATAGTTAGATGTGGTGGGTGAATCAAACCGTTTCCAACAGGTTGAAGAGTAACACTGGAGAAAACGATTATCAGCATTACTTTTTTGCTGTTGTGGTGGATAAAAATAACATGACAATGACATCGGTTAGGCACCAGCACCATAAACACATTATTTATGCCTTTTTACAAGCAATAGTAAAGCCTCGTTTTAGGTGCATTTCCCATAGTAAGAAATAATAAGCATTTCAGTGATAAATATGATTTTAAATTTTTAATGTGTGTTGTTTAATTACAAGCATATAAACCTGATTGAAACAGATGATGCATATCGAATAGCAGGGGTAGATTGTGTGGAAGTTGTTGTGGTCAACGTACTTCTGGATAAATTATCAACAAGGAAGAATCTTCGAACGAGAACTGATCATACAGATGAAATTGGTTAACTTTAATTAACAGAAACATCGTTAAAACATGGTTGGGTTTTAATATAAAAGAAAAGTCTGCATTTAAATCGGATATTCAAAACGTGCTGTGAAACAAGATCTGATTTGTTGCGAACCTTTATTAATCAACTATAGTTTATGAAAAAGTTTCAGCAAAGTGATGTGTATCCAATTTTAAGCACAAGATTTAAATTGTGCAGCAAACAGGCAGAGCAACTAAGTTTGCTGTGAGGGTAAATGAGAATTATTCCACCAGTCCAAACTAAGATGCATTTAAAAAACACCTTCAGCAGATTGGCCATCAGCATCACGAAAGTTGGTAACTGTTACTGGAACTGGAAAAAGTCGAACTTCATTATTGATGGTGTATCGCAAATTCAATTCGTAAAACATGACGGGGTAATTTGATACACTTTGGAGGCTTGTGGGTGTGAGAGTGCACTAAACAATACAAAAAACTTTAGTAAATATAATCCTACCTAAGAAAAATTGGCATCATGCATGTACTTACACTTGATGCATAGGAAGTGCCAAAAACAAAAGCTGCCGATTTTCGAGAAACTTGATCTGGACAAAGCTGAAAAAAAAGGTGAAACATAAAATAATGAAATTGAAAACACAGATACTTTTTTCTTCATAAGTTATTCTTCATAAAATTTAGGTTTAAAAAGTAATGTCATCTCTGTCTACCCAGTCATGAAATAAATCCTAAAAGGAAATAAATTAAAGTCTATTACAATAAAATACCTGTAGAATTCCTGTATTGGCATTTTCCTCTCCAAGAAATGTTCCATTGACATCATATTTAAAAACAACAAGATCCAGAACTGTATTCTAAGAAAAAGTAAATGTGACATAACTACACAGTCTACGCATAATACTTTTAACAAATAACAACCCAAAAAGGTTCATGAACCATATGTAAGAAATCTAACATTTATCAAATGGTGACCCACTTTAATTTTAAAGGTGGGAAATTTAAGAATGATAAGTATTCTTCTTAACATTCTTGCTTGTCTACTTTAGTAAATATCTATGGGCACAATTTTGTTTATATTAGAAGTTTAACTTAATAATAATTTAACATTCATGGCTCGTTTGTCTGCTAGGTGTAGCGACCACGCTTACTTCTTCCAATTAAATGTAATTATATTTTTAACTTTGAGCGTGTTTTAACAACTGTTGTTTTGTCGCTATATCCTGTCTTTTCGTTTAAAATATTTTTAAATCTTTGCTACCGTAAACGAAGAGACAAATAAAGTTGTTATTATAAACTTACAGCTCCTTTAAAACCAAATGCTGTAGGAATTTCCGTGCTTGTCAAAATTTCAACATCCGCAAGATTATTGACATCTCCCAACGAGTTTATATAAATCCAGGGCAGGTTTTGCAGCCTTTTAAATATAAAGAAACAGGTAAATAATTGAATGTATGAAAATCCTGAATAAAACTCTCGAATCGGTTACTATACAAACTGTCCTACAACACGTTTTATGTTTAAATATTTCGGTTTATTTTTTGTTTAAATTTAATATTTTTCACAATATTTCACCAATATAATTGTTAACACATAAGGATTGAATGCAGTATTATAGAAACATATGATTACCATGCACTGTTTAAAGTTGATATTGGGGTGTAAGTTGTTGATAATGGTTGATTGTAAAACAGGGAATAGAGACGACACGCTGAATTACTTGTATAATATGCATAAGTTTCCATGACACACATGTTGGCCAACGCTTGACATGCAGTGATGTTCTTTGCCTAAAATATCAACAATGTCACATTTAAAAACTTAATGAGATTGTATGTCTTTCTGATACTGGCTGTTTATTTCTGATAAAAATATTAGGCATTCATGTTGAAAATGGGCGAAAAAGTATTGTGAATAAATGAATGAATGTAACTTACTTTATCCTCGCTAGCCTGAAAACGACAGTCGTTATCACACGGGTTTAACACCTCGTGCCAGCTTACGAGTTACCATGTATGTTACATTGTAGGTAATTATTTTTTAGGGGGGATTTTTTTTTTTTTATGTATGGCTGATAATTTTGACAACCCATTAGTGACCACTGGGTTGGAGCAATTGCTGTTAAGTGTCTTGCCCAAGGACACATACGCCCACGATGGTAGCAGCAACGTGCCTTGAAACCATTGTGAGTCAGTTTTATTTTATTGAAACCTTTATAGGTTACATTTTAGCTATAGGAAATGATTTTTGTTGGTATCTTGTGAAATAAATTAAGTTTAAATCAAACATTTACTTTGATATATACAAAGTAATATTAATACTTAAAGTACCTGGCAGCCCAAAAATGCAGCTTGTGCTTTTTGTTGAATGTACGCTGAATCCTGAATAAAAAACATAAATCAGTTACGTTTAAATATTTGTAGAATTATATTTTGTTTAAATTTGTATTTTTATCACAATATCTCCACAACCCTACTAATCTAATTGTTACACAAACCTTATGTGTAATGAAACAAAATCTTTAAAATAGATTAATTTTTAAAAAATTCGGAAATTTGTACCAGACTAATTTTACTAATAAACATTTTCTAGCTGTATATATATAACATAGACACATAGTATTAGCAAACTTTATGGAAAACACTTAAAACAGTTTAATTGTTAAATTCTTACACTGTTAACATTTTCAGTTATGGTCAGATTCACACAAACGCCATCGCCAACAAAAGTACATTGGCCACATCCAACACAGGCAGAACACCTAGTAAAAAAATAAAAAATATTGAGTATTATTAGCAATAAATGGAAGTACATTCAAAAATACATTTTTTAATAACAGAAACTATAGAACTAGTTAATGTATATATTTATATATTAAAGCATTTGTATTAATTATTCAATGCAATCTGGTTTTCAAGTGTCTCACAACCACAGGAACAGCTGTTCAAATAAACTTAATATATTCGAGCGTTAGTATTTAGTAACAATGTTGTGGTGAGTTCCAGCTGAAATCCAGTGCTGGGTATATACAACATACGCGCCTAGTATGGGGAGGCGGGGAGGCGACGCCTCCCCGGCATTTATCGTTATGACATCAGAAAAACAGGTCGCGTAAGTCTAAACGTCGCGTATTTCTCCAACCGAAAAAAAATGCTATGACCGTTTTATAGACAACTTTTATTTTCCTTGCACAATGTTAAATGTTCCTTGCTACGAAAACGTATAGTCCATCTCCATTGTTGGACCAAGCGCGATTATATGTTTTCACTATAACACGCGTCGACGGCCGTCACTTTCCGCCAAAAACTAAGACTCGCGTAAGCGACGTATCTACGAAAAAACGAAATACTTCTTTCATGTGCTGAATAGGTAAAAATGCTAATTATTAGGCTGTCTAAACAATGTACACATAGTTTCGGCAAACGGTATAACGTAACAGTATTGAATTCGCGGAGAAGTAATTCGTAATAGACGCGTTGTTATTGCATTCTCGAACAACAGATTCTCGCCCAACAAATAGTTTGAATAGAAGGTTAGAACAATTTAAACAATGGAAATAAAACCTTCAAAATACTGCAACAAAACCGATCTGTCACGCCAAGGCTGTTCTTTCCGCGGTCACGAGGACCAGGATTCAAACTTATTTCAAACGTTGTAATTGACGTCAAGTTGTGTCTAAAACAGCAACATTTTATGCTGGAATCTGTAAACGTCTTGTGCTCGGTATTCAGAGAAGCAAACAGTTCACCATTTATTCGGTATAATGGCTAACGAGAAACTCTGCAATTGGCTTTTGTTGTAACTTTTTCTCTTTCTTTTCCAAAACGCAAGCTTTACTGCATTTAAACTCGGTAAAGATAGATATGAACATTCACTTAGGCTTTTATGGCCGACGAGATGGGTGCCTCGTTATGCAGCGATAGACGCATTCTTGCAAGAATACGAAAACGTATTAGATTGGCTGGAACAAACTTCTTAAAATTCAGAAATGGACGATCGCATCTACAAGTCTTGTATCTATTCATTTGCGCATGAAAAAGTTTTAAACATACTTTTATATACAAGTGATAAATCGAATGTTTGTAATAGTAAATCCCGTCTACGTTGCAATCCAAAGTTGTTCCTTAACAGTTGAAACATTCCGAAATTTACTTAGTGATATTACGTGTGTCATTTCCAGTAATAGTTATGATGGTGGCACAGCAGTTGCTTTTGTTAAAATTTTACCGCGAATGCGGGTCTGGTATATAGAGCCCGACCGATATTTCTTTTTTCAAACCGATACCGATATTTTGTTTTTTTCAGTTGCCGATATCCGATACTTTAATGCACCTAGAAAACTAGACTGATTAAAAACGAAAATTCTGATAGGGCCGATAAAAATCAAACTACAGGCTTAATTATTATAATTAGTTATTAGTGAACTTGTAATTACTTAATTGGTTAATTTGTAATCTTTTCAAATAAATTTTACCTCACTTCCATTAAACAAACATTATATTTATCAGCTAATGCAGTTTATTTGTGTATCACGTTGAGGCTCAAAAAAATGCCTAAGTGACCTATTGTAACCTCGACGTTACACGCGCCCGATAAACATGACATGCGGTGGACGCCTGATCAGACGCTTCGACTTATACGTAAGATCAGCGGTTCCCAATCTTTTTTAAAAATTTTGCCTGGTGGACCCTTTGCAATTATTTTGATATTTCGCGGTCCTATAAAAATCAAAGAATGCTATAGAAAAATGCGAAAACCACACCAATGAAAGAAAAAGCAAAAACTATCAAACACGGTAAGCTGTTTAATGGGATGGGTCTGGGTGCACTTGTTTTGCTGCAATTAAATCAATGTTTGGTTTGGTTTTGAATCACAATCATTGCTTCATTGCGGACCCTCTGAAACTGCTGAACGGACCCCAGTTTGGAAACCGCTGCGTTAGATTGTTACGAACGAGTTGAATTAGGTATACGAACGAGTTTACGTTTATGAACAAGTTAGCGCTCTGCATTAATTCTGACGTAAGTGTGGGGAAACCTAAACATCAGGCTGGAAAATACCTTACGCGAAGGCGTTCGTTAATCTTGCTAAACTTACCAAGAGTTTTAATCACGCCGACACACGTTAACAATTTACCTTCGTTCAATGTGCGTCGCATTGTAGCGAATAGCAACTTCCATACGCTAACAACGATTAAATACTCAAAACATTTCTCAGCTTAAAAGCGCAATTGTTCTATGAAGCAAACACACTTTTAATTCCAACCCCCTAAAGGCAATAAACCACTATTGTAATAATAATCGACGCAACAATTGCTGCTGTGTTGCAACAATCTAATTGTTACTCAATCCCGAATAATCCACATGTGGATTGGTACTGTGTCATAACAGAAATACGTCTTTATCTAACTTTACGTAAGACTCGTAGTTATGATGCAACCGGTAAACTTGTTGCGCAATCAAAGCTAAATTCCCAAACTTGTTCAACCGTGCACGCGACCGTAATCGCAAAGAGACAGCGTATTTGATGTTTCTCATTTTTACTTTTTGTTATAAAATAGTATCGCCTCCCCGCTGATTTTGAAATCTAGGCGCCTATGATATACAAGATGTATTAATACATAGTTACATACACATTGTTGTCTGCACTTGGTCCTGTGAAGCTCTGAGTACATTCAATGCATTCAGCGTTTGGCATTACAGTTCCATTGCTGAAGCGTTCCACTGAAAAGTAACATTTAAATTTTACCACAGACGGCACAGTTAACATCAAAATTTATTGTTTTACCAACACAGGCTGAACAGCTTTTTAGTATATACCTATAATTTATGCTGTACCCGCAACAACAGCGCAATTAACAACAATTTTTACAGCAGAATTAGCAACGATAACAACAACTGCACAATTTTTTCAGAATATTATAAAGGCAATAACTCACCCAACGATGCAGTGCTGTTGGTACAAGTACACCTCTGAGTTAAGACATTAACTTCCACACCAGTACCAGAGCAACTGATGCAGTCTCGACCATCATTGGTGGGTAACTGTAACGAGTTGATATATAATATTATATACTGAATTACTATTATTAAATAAGTCACAATATGTTTACGGTGTTAGTTGGACAGGATGTGCAAACAAATGGAGAGCTTCCATCTGAAGATACTTCTGTCTTCGATTGAAGTGGACATGAACATGAGAGAACTGTGAAAAAAACATAAAACTTTGTTTTATTCGCAAACTCATATTTTGAAATAAGTGTTTTTAAACCTAGGGTCTAAATGCAAACATTTGGTTACACAACAGATTAAACAGTTCTACTTCCAAGAAAATGTTTTTGTATTGATTTTTTTGTCAAAGATTTTCACCTGAAGAAAGTTTTTATCGCACAGTTTTATGCTGATTTATGACTAATAGGTCAGACTTATGGATAAATCCGAAAATTAGAATAGAGAATAAATTCTTTAGCAGGCCATTCTTTCCAAATTAGGTTATATAAAAATAAACTTAACTTAAATATAACACAATAGTTAACTTAAACCTAAACATATTTTGTTCTTCACAATAAGGTATACATTAAAACCAGTAACCTTGATTTAAAAATATATTCAATTGAAAGTTTAATCTTACAATCTGCATCAGGTATGCCTGTAGAAGGAAAACAAGATCCACATCTTAGGTTGGCAGAATTGAAGAACTGGTTGTCCACTGCACCACATGTTGTTGGCGACACTTGAAGATAAGACAACTGGCCACGTACAGTAAAAAACAAACTACAATGAACAATTAAAAATCCAAGAGTTGGTATTTTCCTTTGTTGTAGCATGCTTAACATGACCGAGTCTGTGTTTTAAAACAACACAAAGCAATAATATTTTCCAATAAAATTTGTAACCAACGCTAATTTGCTAGCTACCTCAAGTGGCCAAGAAATCATTCATAGAAATAGTCTATATTTAAATTACAAATAAATAAACAAGAGAGTTGAGCTTGAGTGTATGAGCACGTATTATAATTAATATAAATTTAATTAAAGGAGGGTTCGCACTACAGGCGGTAACAGCGCTGGCGCTGGGAGAGACCGATGTTTCTGCCGACAAAGGATTTACCCACGAATGTAAAATCGCCTGGTATTCTATTCTATTTGGCGAAAAGTTGGAAATTACATTTACTCGTTTTAACCAGAGTCCTGGTTTTAACGTAAATATGCGATGGAAATATAAGGAATATAATCAGGAAAGGAAATAATTTCGTTTAAAAGGCTTTGACTTTTAAAAGTATGAGTACAGATGTCGAATTCGTCAAGAAATTGGGTATTGTTATATCTGCCCTTACATTCAACATAGTTTGGTTTTATTTTATCATTTTTCTACTATGTAATTGTGTATCAAACATGCCTGTGTAATATTAAACTGTTGTAATTATTTTTAAGTTGAACAATAGTTGCAAACTATCTTAACAAACGCTATTTTCAATAATTTTACGCTAAATTTACAATATAGTTTTCCCCAAAGAGATTAAAACCAAATTTGAATATCTTTGGTTTTCCTGCAACAAAATATTTATTTTTACACTCAGGTTTACTCGAAAATTATTTCTATATGGTTTAATTTACAGCGAAACAGTTCGTGAAAATTGTTACTTTTCGCGCCAAAGCGGTTCATCGTTAAAGCGATGATAGGCAGAGTAGACGCTATTTCTAATCGAAAATTTCGCTCGCATTGCTGGCGATAAAGGAAGTGACGTCAGAAAATCGGCGCTGGTGTGAACCCGCCTTAAGCATTTTTACGACGATTGACGAAGCTCAACATTTGTGTATGAGGTAAATGCTTTCATAAAAGTTTGATAACCAACTAGATATGTCAAATTTTGGGAGCAACTATATTCATTTAATTCTTAATAAGTTAATATAGACTCCAAACTAAACCAGTGCATATATTGGTTTTGTGTTGTTTATTGTGGTAAAACAAGCGCTGGGAAAACGATAATAGATCAATATCAGACAAAACCTTTTTCTACAACAAAACGTTGAACTTTTGTGCAACTCCGGTGTCGCATAAATCTGGTTCTCTTTCTTTATCAGAAATCTATAAATCTGATTGCAAACGAAGATTGTTTAAATTATTTCGAAATAGTTACAAACATGTATAATTTTAATGAAAACATGTAAGTTTCGTCGCTCTTTTTCGTTATTAATGACGTGTAAAGTGTGGTGAGGATGGTCATCGATCATATACTACAGTTGTGGAAGACGGGACACTTAGCTACATGTTGCCCAATATTTCCAAATTCAAAAATTATCTCAAAAATTATCTCTTATCTGAATTTCGAATATAATTTCCATAAACCCAGGCGCCGTTGCAGAGTGGTTAGCGCGCCTGCCTGTAATCCATACGTAATGGGTTCATACCTCCCCGCTGCTAACATTGTGAGCGTATGTGTCCTTGGACAGGACTCTTAACGGCAACTGCTCCAACACAGTGGTCCCTAATGTGTTGTCCAAACTTAACCATATATAAAAAAAATAGAAAAAGTGAAAGAGAAATAATCACCCACAAAGTAACATACATGGCAACTCGGGTTCAAGCCTCGTCGCTGCTACTATTGTTGGCGTATGTGTCCTTGAGCAAGACGCTTAACGGCAACTGCTCCAACCCAGTGGCCACAAATGGGAGCTGACTATTTTCTCCGAGTTCCATGTTGGGAAAGCAAATTAAATATATATTTCAAATTATTTTATATTAATAGGAGATGTGGGAAGTTTTTTTTTAATCAGTTAAGTCTTATAAGGACGTATATTACCTGTGAACAATATATTGCCAAGATCGTGGCTCGAATCCAGTATCTTTTGGTTTATGAGTGAGTGGTTGATTACCGAGCCACAAAAGACTAAACAGTACCCGAGGAGTCCAACAAAGTTCACTTTCAGACGACCGTGTATGAATACAAATAATGAGCCCAATAAGGAGACGTTTTCTTTAAGCACAAATAATGAACTTCCAGATAAGGAAACGTGTGCAGGTGTTGGAAGTGTGATAAATAAATACTGTTCTCATTGAAACAATCAATAACAAGTCCCTATGGCGAGTAAAGCTTCATTACAGGTGTAGATCGATGCTGAGACTTGGGAATAACTATGCGATACTACTGTTTGTGACATGGGTTTACAATGACTATCCAAGTATGCTTTTACGTTTCAGTTGGTGGCTAATTAAGGCTTGTTTCATGTTGACAGTTAGTCAATAATAAGGATTATTAACGAGTCGCGGTTTTAACTTTGGTCGAAACCTTTTTTTATTAGCGATGGAATAGGAATCGGTCAATGCGTCTTATTTTTTAAATTCAGTTAGTCAGATTTGTTGAATAGTTGCTTTTCATTAACATTTTAATAAAAAATAGCATTTGAACGCTTTTATGTATAGTAGGGTGGGGAAAGATGGGACATCTTTAGCACATAATATCCATATATCCTGATTGTGTTTTAAACAATTAACAACGGTCTATGGGAGTCGTGAGGATATAGATTTATAAATGTTGGATTGTTCATTGTTTACTGCTAAATGGGACGAGAAAACAGAGTTAAAAGGTGTTCCATTTTCCCCCACCCTACTGTATATTTAGTTGAATATACTATTTTTTATAAAATCTTGTTCGTATAAACTGATAAATAATGGATTGGGTATAAAGATTGCGCATGTTTTATTCGGTGTTATTGACCCATAATTGATAGCAAACAAGTATAATTTACAAAATTATATAACCGTAATCCTAACGAATTCAAAGGAGCGTTGTTAGTTGTTAAAAATACGACCAAGAAACATCGGATTATTGAGTGCTAATGAGTGGATATCCATATTTTCTTCCGAAATTTGATGTGGCATTTTCAGCTCCCAGATCAGAATTTTAAATACCAAACATGACTGGGAGACATTCGGGACATGTTTTCAGTTCCTTGTATAATAAGAGAGCGGATCGTCGGAAGTTTGTGGGACGAAGAATATCATCTTCATTTCCTCGAGATCAAGAGAAGCAAAGCGGAAATCGAGAATCTGTTGCGTTACGGCGACGCGAGGTAAGTGATCCAATCTAAATTCCACAGAAGACGTACGAAAATTTGGCAATGTAATAACCAACGTTTCTTTAGTTAAGTAAAACCTCGAACATTTTGTCCATTTCTTATTACTGATACATATAAGATATTGATTATAATAACAAGTGAACAAGTAACAGGCGCAACTTCGCTTGTTTACATAAATTATCACTTTCGAACTGCGACAAATTGCAAAAATGAATGCGTATACAGAAGTGTGAGTAGATACCATATAAGAGGTGCATATGAGTAAAAAGGCACGTAAAAAGTTAACACACTTAAGAATTTGTTGTTTTAGAGTTTAAAATTCAAAATATAAGCTAGTTTTGCGGTGATAGCGGGAATTTGGACTAGACCCTACTAAAGAAATAAGAATCCTTTTTTTGATTCGGATATCAGATGTTATTTTAGAAAACCGACGGGGCAAGTAGTTGAAATAGTTCTTGTGTATTGTGATAAATACATAATTTTTATTATGATAAAACTTAAATAGGATAATATAATATTGTACGGTTGGAGAATAATATTTTAGACGTCATCTGTTTTGCCCCATTTCTATATAGTAGAGTGGGGAAGATGGGACACTTAAGCACATATTACCGAAATTAACCGACTGTGCTAGTTTCTTTGACATATGTAAACTTTATATATATAAAATTCTAAAACGATATTTTTTGTGTTCTTTTTATCCCAAATTAAAGTCATATTGACCCCTGCCTATTTTCCGCATGTATATAGAGTAGGATGGGGAAGATGAGACACCTTTTTATTCTATTTTTTTGTCCCCTATGGGTAAACAAACACAATCAGAATACTTGAATATATTTTGGTAAAGGTGTCCCATCTTCCTCCACAGCACTATATCTTAGTTTTTTTACAACATTAAAATTAGTTTTATGAGACAAAATCAAACTGTACGGAATATTCCAGTTTTTGTTACAAATCTAAGAAACTAGTTTAATCGTCGAAACTCAGTAATCGGCTTTTGGTCGTTTTATAATGTCGTGATAATACTGTCGAATAATTCTGCTACTTTATTTTTGTTTTATCATTAAATAGGGGTCCGAAACAAAAAAATTAAAAAGACGTCTCGTCTGACAAAGTGTCCCATCTTCCCCCACCTTACTATGCTATATATACCTTTCGCACAAGTCACTTTTCCTTAACTCCTCTATGGTGCCTGTGCTGTCACTACGAATATAAGTTTCATATATTAGCTTGAAATATATCAGCATATTATATTAGAATTACCGATGAGATGCAAATATTAGATTCCAAAATCTCTTGGCGAAAAAGGTCTGCAATAATAAAAAGTAACGCAGACGGTGCACAAAACTAAAAGTTTTTGAAAACATGAGCCAGTTTCTTTGCGCCTTAAACTTTATATGTTGAACTTAACAACGCTATTATTCTGCTAATTGCATTTATAGTTCTCATTTCCATTTTTAGATCGTTCTAACAAAACGAACTAGTTTTATCCGACTGAATCGAATGCAATTAGCATAATCATATTTTATTTTGAAATTAAATACATGTATAAAGTTTATGGGACACAGAAACTGATGGCGCTTATATTCAAAAAAGCTTTTGAATTTCTGTGCCGTTTGCGGCGTATATGAAGTATATCATGGCCTACTAAAGATATCTTTAGTGGGCCATGAGTATATTTATAAAAAAAGTGTGCGAAATATTTCAGCCTAGTTTGTCAAACTACGTTTGTGGATTGGTGATTCAAACTCGCAAATTACAACGAATTGTTTTAATATGGCTCAGCAAGCATTCAAAATTTCCATCTTACTCTTAATTGTTTTAAAGTCATTGATAAAATGTCGTGTCCGTTTAACACTATATTTTAACAACAGTAATCGCCTTAGACCTGAAGAATACTGTCGAATGATACTGCAACACATTTTTCGTTTAATATTACACGGGTACCCATAAAGAAAATGGTTAACCCATGTGCCATTTGGCCTTGTGTTCCACCTTGCCCCACCATACTATATATGTATATATTTAAACGTAAAAGTGCAACATCTATTACATAAAAAAACAAACGTTTTTATATTTAAACAAACCAATATGAAGCGTATGTTTTATCCGTGAAGTTATTACTTAACTTGTATATATAATAGGATGGGGGAAGATGGGACACAGTTTTATTTTATTTTCTTGTCTCGTTTGGTAGTAAACAAAGAATATTCACAGAATTATAAAACCTTGTTCTATCGACTTTCATAAACCGTGGTTAATTTTGTAAAACACGATCGGGGTATTTGTACACCATGTGCTAAAGGTGTACCATCTTTCCCTATATAAGCTATATAGCACTATATATGTATCGCGCAACGCGTATGTTTATCTCGTTTAAAATAAACCTGTAAAACACTTTGCTACAATTAGTTACCTAACTTCCGTTGCATTAACAGAGGTCGATGTCCCTTGCACCTACGACAGGTTCCCAAACCAAAGTACCTTCAAATACACGACTTCAAAGATGTTCCACTGCTGTGGTATTTACACGCAAAGCAGTACAAACAAAATCAGACGAACCAATCAACAGGTGATACATATACATTAATATTTTAAACAACTTGAAATATACGTTCAAAATGAATATAGACTCTATTTGAATCATTAAATAAAAAAATATACCTAATAATTTGGAATTCAATGCAATGCTATCGTATTTGTCGCAAGGTTCTGTTACACGACCATAAATATTTAGTATAGACCAATACATTTATTTGTAAAACAGGTATACAACAGTCTATTCGAAATATATTTTTTTACGTGCTTATCGATTTTTCAGTTCTCTGAATTGGAGGTTTGACGAACCAGACGCAAAACAATATTTTTCAAAAGGTATGCATGAATATACATTTAACAGGTAATTGGTAATCAAATCGTATGAAGTTATAAACTATACTGTCGTGCATTCAGATAAGCATTGCTGCGTATTTTAAGCTTGAAATTTCGCAGTGAAAGGACCGAGCAGAATTTAAGTGAGCGAAAATCGTTTAAGACCCTTTTGGGATTCAATACTTATAGAATTTGCAGCTCGGGTGCCTTAAAAGTTGCGTCAAATATTTAAGATCAATTTTAATTGATTAAGTGGCCCGCCATCGGCTTTCAGTTATTACCGTCGTCGGAGTTGATACAACGTTATGCCGAAATAGGCGAAGAGAATAAGCAGAGACCACAGCACACGGCGTACCCTATGCATAAATTATGGCACACATTTCCACGCGAGAGTGTGCACTGGGAGCGAAGCCGAGCAAAATATTAGTTCTTAGTAATGTGAGAAAACATAGCATCATGTAGTCAAGCAGAAAGATGTTATAGCTCCTGCTTAAATGCGCAGTTCTTGGCTAATTTATAAATCTTGTGTATATAAGGCAGGACAAAAACAATAAATAAAATGCCACAGTTTTTCTGTGAGTATTTCTGTCTATAAAAGCTTTTTCTGTTAATAGTTATGTGCAAGTTAAACATTTCCTGTTTGTAATGTTTTTTCTTAAGGTTCCGACAACTTATATTTTTATAGGCGTTATATTTTGAATCAAGTTTCTTGTATTTTATAAATAATTTTATAACAAGCATTTATTGACTGCGCATAACGAAAAAAATATCTGGATGATAATCATATATGGCTATTAAGTTTTCCATATATAGTAGAGTGGGGGAAGATGGGACACCTTTACATTCTATTTTCTCGTACATTTTGGTAGTAAACAAAAAACTTTCAAAGAATTAGAAAACCATATCTTTACGACTCCTAAAGACTGTTGTTAATTGTTTAAACATGATCAGGATATTTTGCTGCTATGTGTCAGGTGTCCCATCTTCCCCCTCCCCACTATATTTGGGGATTGGAGTTTGGACGTTAATTAAAACATTATACGAAGACATTGGAAATAATCATTCGAAATCGAACACAAGTCATCGGAAATCTATTATTATTTGTAGCGCACTTCGACAAATTGTCGAATAGCGAAGAAAGAGGTGCATTAAAATCAGAAACAAGACAAGGCGAAACGGATTAGCAAAAAGAAACTCTAATTAGTGACGCGCTGCAGATAATTAAACAGCTGGGTACGGAGTCATTTTCGGTACCGGAGTCACGAATCTAATAACAAACCGCAAAAAAAAACAGTAAAAACTTTTTGCAGGTTGCTCTTACAAACAGCTAGTACTGCGGAAAAAGAAGGTTTTATATTTAGGTTGCGGTATAAGACGGGGAGCATAAATTGCCCAATATTTAAAAATTAAAATTATATAACGGTTTTGGGAGGATACCATGAATTTGTACTATAACATACCTTTATTAATTGGCAGCACTTCGAACAAATATAACAAAACACAGAAAGAGTTATTTGGCGATTCACTATAACAGGAGGGGTAAGAAAAAACAGTTTAAAAAACTTGTTAAATTTAATTACACGTAAATAACACGAAATAATGCCATACTCTTTGTAAATTAGATTTAAACATTCTCCGTCCCGCTGCTATAGTTTTTAACAATAGTTTGTTAGATCTTTAATTGCCACACATTATATCTTACAAATGCATTTAAAATTATAATATTGGAAAACTTATAATAACTTGTAATAAAGTCTTATTTTGGCAGAAGTTGGGTATTGTTACGCCATATTTTACGCAAGCCACCTTTCATAAATTATCTCCAAGTGAATGTAACTGAATTTAAAATATATTATCGTGTTATTATATCAGTATATTATATTTGAATTACCCATGAGGAATATAAATTATTAAATTACAAACATAGTATCACAAAGATTAAATTCGTTAATTAAAAAACAAGAATTCTTTAGAAAACATCAAATATAAGTATTACTATTCGTAAAAACGTATCATTCAATACTATTCAAAGTGGGGCAATGCGGGACACACAACAAAACTTTAAATTATATTATTCTGCAACTTTGTAGTTAACCAAACAAAATCAATAGGTTATGCTAGTTTCTTTGCCACGTAACTTTATATATAAATTTCTACACTTTAAAATATTTTTCATATTTATATGCTTTGCTGGCTGCAAAACTCGGCAGTTACATTCTACGTTAACGAGAATTTAATATAATCATCTTACTATTATAATTTTTCAGTTATAAAAAAATTGTCGTATTTGTTTAAGACCGAATTTTAATAACTAGCAGCTATTATCATCTTTGCCGCACACTTTGTTGGACCGTGAGAATATTGTCGATTATTATTATTGTAATATTTGTTTTCGTATATCATCAAACAGGTACCCGTAAAGGGATATTTACAAAAAGTATCCCTTATTACCCAGTGTCCGAATTTACTCGATCCCAATATTATTTTTTTATTCTCTTTCACACTCTATTATGTTGTAAAGGTGATTGTTTAGTAAACTGCTCTGTATCTGGATTTTCATATTTTGTATTTATTTACATTAAGATCGAATATATAAGAAGGACATTTACAAAGAGAAAATGCTGCCATCGTCCCCGGAAGATACGTTAACATCCAGTGAGTTCATTTTATTTTTATTTTTGTATATCACTAATTTTGTAATTTATTCCAAGAAAAACAGAGAAAATATTTTTCCCGTGCGCTTTGTCGCCGCCTGTTGGGTAGTTTTATTTACAACACATCAGTAAGAGGGGGCTATGTTCCTTTTTGAGTAACCGCTCAAAGCTTGTTACATCAAGGTTTCGTAAAACACAAGACACATTTTGTAACAAAGTAAATTGCCCGTTGTGAAACGTCAATCCACGATTTTATACTGTAGTCACTTCATTCATAAATGTGTTTGTGAAAATTGCTACCAAATGACAAAACAGTTTCGAATGCTTTCAATGCTCTTGCAATCTGAGTTTTGTATGTCATTGTATTCTTTACGTCAGAAGATTTAACATATTTTAGTTAATACATCCTATTATCTGTGCTAAACTAAATGCAGTGATAAAATTATGTTAAAACCCTAAACGAAAGTATCACAGTAGTAAACAGAACAATGCAGTTATTGAAAAACATAAATGCAAACTACTATATAGTAGGATGGGGGAAAATGGGACACCTTTATCACATAATATTTAAATATCCTGATCAGGTTTTTTTTAACAATTAGGAACGATCTATGGAAGCCTTGAGGATACGATTTAACAACTCGTTGACTGTTCTTGTTGACTGCTCTTTGTTTACTACCAAATGTGACGAGTAAATAGAATAAAAAGATGTCACATCTTTTCCCATCCTACTATATATCGCTAATGTGTTCTTGGCATCAAGCCTGAAACAGTTTGGTCGATACATTAACCAGACGTTGTAATTCGGTGGTGAAAACGTCGCTTCTATTGTTAGGGGATTTTATTTTCAAATATCAACAAAGCTAGGCTGCAATTTTCCTAAAGAATCTATTATTTGATGCTATAATTATACCATCTCATTCTGTTACAGTATCAGGCACGACAAGCGGTCAAACAATTCGAGATCAAGTGACTACTTCACGGTCGACCGAATCTGGATCTTCTTCTATTGAAGGAAGAGGTGGGAAACGACGAAGGAAGAAGAAACGAAAAGGGGTGAGTAGATTATATATTTGTTTGGATGTATATGTTACGACAGAAAAAAATGTTTTAAAACAGGGCTAAAAGTTTAATACAGATAGGTATACAAAACTTTATGTCAGATGTGGCAGTCAAATATTATTCATCAGTCAAGTATACGTGTGTGAAATGTATGGTTAACTGTAAACTAGAGGAACAGCTCGGTGCTTTGGGATATAAAAAGCTTTTGAACTTGTTTGAGTTTCTGTTTTACGCGTACAATTTTGACCAAACTTAATCTGTTACATTAGAAGTTTCCCCGTGGGATCAACATATAGGGCATAGGCAGTCTGATCAGCCTTCCACATAATTAACAAACACGACCGACAAAACAGTTTGTCCCTGATTATAATTATGTATCGCCGTGTAACGTTTTCTTCTTCTATCGATCTCTAACTAGTTCGTTTAGTGAAGTATACTGATTGTGTTTAACAGGTTAACTTATCGAAATGTGTGAACATTTTCAGTTATGGTCGTTGCTCATCGCGTGTATTGTAGTAAAACTTGTGCTTTATTTAGATAGATGAGTTCAATTGCAAGGTAGAAATCAATCAACCATTTAAACTATTCAATTATTGCATTCTCGCATATTTTTGTTTTACAGTGTAATTACCGTATTTTTGTTTTCTGTTAAGTTCGAACATATTATTTACGGCTGACGCACTATTTAAACTGACCAGAAATATTTCACACGCATTTCGAGTTATGGTACAAAATATTAGCAAAGAATATTTCAGATATGCTTGATGCGCGTGTCTACCCGCTTGTTTTGGCCTGTTGCTGTTTCCCTACTATACTTTATTGATTCAAGGATGAATGTGTACAGAGTGCATAAGTTCAATTTTGCTCTGGGGTTTCCAGGTTCAAGTAATTTCCACGAGGCCTGACAATTGCATTCAATTTACGCGCTTCTGTAGTCCCAGGGCACTAATAAAAACGTACACCGCAGCCTTTGTACCATGCTGCTGTCCTTCGCCCTGTTGTTTCCCACAAGGTTTGTGCTTTTATACAAGACCAATCACCTGCATGCATGACTCGTGTTTTACGCGTAGATAAGCACAGTGATAAGAAGGTACAGTCGACTATATGGCCGTATTTTATTTCATAGAAATCGCGTGAGCTTAATTGCGAGATAGCTTAAATATTTTATGCGCAATGTTAATATATGTCGCCCTTAAATTAAATACTAAATGCATATAACTTAATCATACACGTGGTTGGAGAGAAGGTATTTATTATAGTAAGGCACAGCAGTTAGTATTTATAAGCTTAAAACGCAGGTCAGTAATTCTTCCAGTTAACTGTCATCCCGTTACTAGGATTAACCCTAATCTGTTTAAATTCCTAGTTAAAATAGCTTTTTTGAAAGACAGAATAATTTTAAGACTATAGCATCAGTGCGAGAACCAATTTAATTGAAAACTTACTCGTACACTTGTAGTGTTTTTTTGTATTAATAGAAAGGAGTTGAGGTTAATTATAACTCATATAGCTGGTAAATGAAGATACTTACCATGTTTGTCTCCAGCTACGCGCATGCTGTTGCTGCATTTGTAATGAATCGATTCCCCAGTGTTCGATAAAAACGATCGATTCGAACGCAACTACAACAAATGCGAAATCTATCACAGACCAAATGCGTAGGAAAGCAATAGGCTCAAAGCTTTTATCAAGCGAATAATGCACCCAGCATAATTGTTTAATTCATAATTGTCAATTCTTCTTTTTGTTAGTGCAAAGAACGTATGACACGCCCAAAGCCACGAATGAAATGTAAATTTGCTGGATTTGTGTTTGGAAGAATCCGTTGGGTTAAGCTTAATTTCGTGCAGATTATGCTGCTGTATGGACGCTATAACAACTTAAACATCTTCATAGGGGAGCATTTTATATAGTATAGGGGGGAATGGGACACCTTTAGCACAGAATATCCAAACATCCTAATTTTGTTTTAAGCAATCAACAACGGTCTATGGGAGTCGTGAGGATACGGTCTTGTAATTCTTTCATTTTTTTTTGTTTACTACCAAATGTGACAAGAAAATAGATTGACAAGGTGTCCCGTCTTTCCCCAGCCTACTACACTCATTTTAATTGGTTAATTTGGTTTGATTACATTATCTCGCTAAATAGAGCGGGCAATGTGGGAAACGTTTTTATTTTCTTTTATATTCCCATTTGCTGGTAAACAAACTAATTTTAAAGAATCATACATCTGTGTTTTCTACTTTAATCAAACGAGCTTTGTTAACTCTTAAAAACACAATTGGGAAGTATAGGATATATTTGATATAACAGTAACCCATCTTACCCCATAGTACTACACATAGTAGGGGGGGAGAAATGGGTCATCTTTTCATATTACTTTCCTGTCGCATTTGGTAGTAAACAAAAGAACATTGATAGATTTATAAAACCGTATCCTCACAACTCCTATATGCCGTTGTTAATTGTTTAAACTAAAACACGTTCCGCATATTTGAATATTACATTATTTTATAGTCTTGTGTAACCACGAATGAATCTTACATATCAACAAACAATTTTAAAATAAATTTTCTTGTTGACAGCAAGTAAGTTAGTCTTTTGCAAGGTGTTTTTTTATTTGCTGGTGATCGGGTGACATGTGTGATAAGATTAAATTTCAGGTTCTACCCCTTAACTGAGTTTAATCTGAATCGATATGCCAGTAGCAAAGGGAGCCGGTTACGTGTTGTCAAGTCTTAATCAAAAGAAAAGAAACCGGGAAAAGCAAAATGGTATGCGCGGGAGCGTTACCGAAGGACAAAGTGGTTTGGTGGATAACGGCAGCGAGATGGCAGCAAAGATCGCTCAACAACTTTCTCTTGCGCGCAAACAGAGACGATTAGAACGAAAGCGAAAAAGAGGTTGCCGTCATTGCAACGGAAATCACAATCCGATATTAAATCCAGTTCCTTGCGAATTAAACATGAAAGTAGAGTGTGTTGGCTGCAAAAAGATTCTTGTTTTTAAAGAAAGTCCTGAAGACGACGTGTCAAGAATCATTAACAGATCCTGCTGTGCTAACTACAGGGGGAAACTTGCCAAGGTTTGTAAGTAAAAATAATTCGTTTCGTAGCAAAAGGAATACATTTTTTTAATTAGATGACACGCATTTAACCTGAGCAGTGTTAACTGCGTGACAGTTGTCTTTCTAACAGTATTATTACTAACTGTAATAATTCGTTGGGAAAAAAGTTCGCAAAGTAAGCACGGTCGTGCTTTTACGCTTCCCTGTGTATTGTGAGTCGATGATCCGTTTCTATCTTATAATCGAAGCTTTGTGATTCTTTCACCGGCAACGCCCGTCGTAGTTCACCAAGGTGCGCTTCTCGTTGAACGATTTACTTGCTATCCTTTTTCTGATGTCTCGGTTCGTCACCATGTGGTACAATGAAAAGAAAGGTGTCGATTGAGAACAAAATTCGTCGCTCGCTATTTTAGTTTCCTAGGTGTTCGCATTAGGTGGTACTTTAACGCTCATGATATGAAAAGTATAAAACTTTAGAATTATTTATTGCTTGGTTTGGTATATAGGGCCAACGTAATAAACCCGTGTCAGTGAAAACATCACGTTATTAATGAACTGGTAATAATCGTGGAATCTCCACGTGTAATGTTTATGAACAGCAGTGCATTCAGCAGTGCCACTTCCCCTGGTTACCGGGGCGAGCATTCCTGTAGCATTGAATATATTAATAATCGTAATTGCGACCCAACGTCGATTCGAGCCCATCTGCTTGATTAGATTCTGTTTTCGATCGTGGAGAGTGCTCGCCAGCGTTAGGTACAGTGATGTACAGTACTCAGTTTTATAACAAACCCGCGGGAACTCTATCTGCTTGACAGGCTCGAGCTAGAGTTTCAATGGTACTTAACTCTGTATAGCGGTGTACAGTCCTACTGAATCTGCTTCTGCTGTAAAGTAAAAGAATGAAGTTGGACGAAACTGATGATGTAAAAGCTGTTGCCGGGAATGAGGTAAGATATTATAAAGTTGTCGGCGCTTCTTGCTTTTATGAAGCTGGGTCAGGGTATCTTACATTTAGAAGAAACAAAACTACGTAAACGTATGTGACTGTTAATTTGATATTGAACATACCGATTATGGCTTATAGACAGTAAAAACACATCTGTACTGCACGCCAGTGACTGCAACGACAATACTTTGGAATTGAGACAGATCTATATTTCTGTGTAACGTTTTACTTTTTACAAAACATAAGAGTAAATAGCGCTTTCAGTGAGATTGCGAACAAATCATGTGACCATGGAACCTCATCACACCAAAGCAACAAAGCGATCGTTGCACTCTGGGGACCAACCGATGAATCATGGTTCTTGATTTAACACTGTGGGGTCATTACAACCTACACGAAGACACAGCCAGATGTATTCTGATACGTGCCTTCTGTTGCACCGGTCATTTCATGAACAGAAGGAGAACGTGAAATTGTAGCTGACCCTTCTTCTTTACTTTGTCTCGGTTGCCCGCGGCGTTGCGAGACAAGCGTTCCAGTTATAGTAAACAATCCGTAGATTAGACTGAGAGTCTAAGTAACTCCAAGATTTACGTAGTTCAGGATTAGTGCGATCGAGGGCGGCGCCAAGAGTGGCTTTATTACAACGTCCTTCGTTCGCCACGCTTAGTGAGTTTGTATAATGAGAAACGAGCGCTTGAGTCGAACTCTAGAAGTACAATTACTGTACGACTGTGTCTTGACTGGGTATTCAGTACAATGTAAACAGAACATGTGAATTATGTGGTTTAAACAAATAGGTACAGCATATCAATTATTGTTAGTACATCTAGTACTACATATTATATTGAAGTGTCTCTTTGTTATTAACGATGTGATGTTGTTTATGGCTGTGCCCACAATAGTGTTTTGTTCGTTCCCGCTTCGCCATCTTTGTCTAATGGTAGAATCGTTCCAATGTTCTTTGGTGTATTTTGCATAAGAGCGACAGATGAGAAACTCCATTATAATTTTAATTTGTGAAGCTGTTGTGTTTAAAAGAAATAAAGCATACGACCCAGTGATAAGTGAGTCGTACAAGTGTGCGCTCGGTCAAACCCGCCTTTGCTGCCGTCAGTTGGCCGCGACAGCGTATATTGCTGGGAGTGCCAGCCAAAACAAATGTTCCACAGTCAGCACTCGCTTGCTGTTGAAAGGGCACTCTAGTTAATCTTCAACTTATACGAACAGTTTGAACAAGCACGGTACGGTAAAGATTCGCGTATGTGTAGATTCGCTAGTTGAAATACTGGTTGAACATCTATTTATGTACGCATCGAAGCATGGTACTTTTCATTGTACAGTAAAATCTAAAACCATTGTTGTGTGGCATACTTTGAGTTAACTTTGGTAACAGCAGCTTGAATACGGGAAAAGTTAGATTGAAGGTCATGTAGTTATATAGATACGAAATATAGTTTGTTCGGCGCAGCCAGTGTGTTATTTGTTTGCCGGTATATCTCAGTTTAAGGGAATTCTAGATCATTTTATTACGGTTTGAATCACAGTCATTGAAGTATTTATTTGTACATTTATACTTAGCTCGATAGACACGTTATTAGAAAGGTTGGGCTTTAAGTAGTCCTGTAACGATGGATACAACTGCTAAGAACAACAGCATTAAAACACGCCGGGCTCCGAAGTATCACAGCACTATAAAAAAGAGCAATGACCCAGCGGCTAGTATGAAAGAGGTAAGAATATGAATTGTTTAAAAAACCTATGTTACAGTCGATGACCAATCCTGCAAATGTTTGGTTACATGCGTTTTGTTGAATTTTCGCGTAAATGAGAGCTACTTTTGCATGTTTTAAAAGTTACATCCGTTGCCAATGTGGAGAGTTTTTTGTTTGTGTATTTGTAGCCAGTAGTTCACTAGCGATGAATTCGAATGTGAACATTATCCCCAGAGCCGGCATTGTCAGCCATACACAGTCTACTCATCTCAATATTTGCCTTCTCAGACACTGACGTAATAGCCAGTAAAAGCTGAGATTAATAACCCGAGTCGTCTATATAGGCGCCTAGTATCAGTAATTGGCTTTATACTGTGCTCTTACTGTACCATTGTCGAATGTTATTGTATCCGTTTGTGATAAATGCAATGCATTAAGTTTGCGACGGTTTGTGTATAAAATTAAAAAAAACGAATGTCGTCTAATTCTAAACAGGTGTACACATATTTTCACCGTAAACTGTGTATTTGAAAACTTTACTGAGAATGGCACATCATTGAACCATATCGCCCACGTAACTCCTGGCAAGCTTGTAACCATTGGAACCTATAATCGTGAACTGTTTTGTCCACGCGTTACTTCACACATCGGTTGCTCTGTGTAGTATTATCTATGGTAGTTTAATATTTTGAGAGTTTCGATTTAATGTACTTTTCTGTGTCTTGTTCAAGCAATTTTAAAACCGTATTATATTCCACGTTGTACACTTGACTGATAATGCTTATTTGAACTCGTCTACCCTTTAGAGTTTCCCTGAGGCTAAACATTGTTGATATGCGTGACCTGCAGTTATTTCGGTTATTGCTTTCCAAAAATGAGATAGTGTCGAAATGTTAAGTAAATTTTTCAGTGTTTTCACAGCTGAGTCCAAAAACTGCATTGTGGTGCTGCCCCTTGGGATTTAGTATGCTATAATAAATTTATAAACTTTATTTACGAATGTTTTGTTGAGCTGTGTTTCAAGTAAAACATGAAAGGTTGATCGAAAAATAACGAACTCAGTTAGTGCGTTTTAAACTATCTGCTAGCTTTACGTTCCATCAATACTCTGCTCACACGTCACACGCCTCTTTTGTGGGAACCCCATAGTAAACTCAACGCGAGCTACATTGTTCAGGGCACTCTTTGCAAAACAGTTCAATTTTCCCTCTTATCTGTGGTCTGCTCTGTTGCTGGAAGTCCAATCAAACGAAAGAATGACATTCTTTGCATTCTTGAAACGCCACCTAATCGTTGTATTTCTTTCCCACCGGTTTAAAAATAATTAATTCCACCGCCATTTTAGTTTAATAAGATTAAAAGAACAATATTAATCTATTGTATACCTAGAATATGATAACGTTTTTGATATGGACGCCAGTGGCAATAAACGTTTTAATTTAACAGGCATGTACAATGTAGTATACCTTATAATCCATTACAATTCTCACAAAACTGTCCTTGTCTCCGCTAACAAAAACATTTAGATTGCTCCCTTGTTTAATTTGATCGATTAACCGTGTTCTTTTTAACGTAGTTTGTCCCTCACGTGTAATGTGACAAGACAAGGTCAGTAAACCAACGTGCTCTCAGCAACCGTTTTCTGTTGCCAATCTGTATCGATGTATGCTGGGTTATCCCGTGCTCTTATTAAGTTAAATGTTCCCTTACTTTTACCAAGCGTAATTATATTAAGTTACTTTGTTTACGCTGTTAAACCATTATTTAGTGATCGGAGTGCGAAGAAAAATCAACTGACTCATAACATTAATTCATTTTTATTTTGCCATTTGACGTCATAAGTGTTCTATTTATATCCAACTTTTCTAATATAATATATTATCGACAAATCTCTGTGGATCTCAAGGCATATTTTCATATTTTCTGTCTGTTCGATTTATTACTCAATAAATATTGACCAGATTTTAAAACAACAACCGTATTTTGCAAAACTTGAGAAGCAGAGTTATGGGAGTATTCTGACATATATGTGTCGTATTGTTTAACAAAGGTGTGCATTGTAGACGTAGTATGTAGAAACGTTATTAGTTGTAGTTTTAACGCTTGAGTTTTCGAGTGTTAGTTTTGTATCATGTTAATCCTGAAGCGGGCTGTTGTTCGTTTAAAGTTACACAGCTACACTCACCAATGCGATGTTACAAACATATCGTTCCTACCTGACCGGGTTCGTTTTCGTTCATGTTTTATGCATTGATCCCAGCGTCTTGTTATAGAGTGTGAGGGTTGCAAGATAATGAAAGAAACAGAGCAGTCATCATGGGGAGTGATCGATATTGAAATTGCAGGACCATCTGCGCCATGCATTCATTTTTAGAAAACCGTTAGTGCGGAGGAACGTGTCTTCTAAAACTACATATCCGCCACTACGAAGCGGAAATCCTTAGGATTTGGTAGCATTATATCATTTAATTTCAGTGCGCGAGCTTTTAAGTCAGTGCAGCATTAGCAAGCAGTAGCAAGAATGGTAAAACAGCCAGATTGTGCAAGTTCTACTACTTCGTCAACATCCGTAAGTAAACAACATTGGTTCACAGACATACAGTTTACAGTCGATTAAATATGCGTTCTACCCCCCTGCCCTTTCCTTTATGGTCAAATTATTAAGGTTGCACGTTCACTCTTGTTGTGTGTTTTTTTGCATTTTTAGTTTGACCATACCATATTATAATCCTCGAAAGTTTCTCTTATATAACTTTTATTAGAATCGGAAATCCATTTAATACGCTCGATGTCGCGGTCATATTGATTTCCAAGTAGTGGGAGTCTACAGGGAGCTGTCGAATCAAAATTAACTTTTCTTTATGTTTCATTGCTGATGCAATATTAAAAACCGACATATTTACATTTACTATTAAAAACTGACATATTTACTACTACATTACTGGCAACTTGTAAGCTGGCACGAGGTGTTAAACCCGTGTGATAACGACTGTCGTTTTCCGGCCACGCGAGGATAAAATAAGTTACATTCATTCATTACATTCACTATGATGAAGTACCCCTACATTGGCACACGTTTTACCACCATTCGTTAATTAGAACTCAATCTAAGAAAACTGGTTCAGCAGATGTTAATTTTTTTTTACCTGTTCCAATAACCTGCCTTTACCAACTGTACATTATGATCCATTAAAAAAAAAACGCGTTCGATATTCAAAAGTAATTAGTACTAATTACGTCACGATTTATACGCTTCGTTAAGCTGATCCAGTTTGTTCATATATTGTGATGGAATGGCTTATATTGGATTTTTTGTTCAATGGCGCCCAACCCCCCAGCTGGAAGCATTGTTCCCGCTCTATGTGCTCCAATTGGTTTGAATTCGTCATTTCGTTCTATTTACGACTTGAAAGCTTCTCCGACTTCGGGTTTTTTTTATCTCAGTTTATTTGATTTGCTGAGCGTCAATAGAGCAATCATGTTATAGTAAATTTGGAGAGAGTGGATACCCTTACACGACTGTTTGTGTAGAGCCACCTTCAGATGAATTCTTTGTCGTTCCAATTACTGCAACACATTCATGCTTCTGAATTGATGATAACTGTATCACATATTTTTAACTTAAAAAATGATCATATCTCGCCGTTTCTTTTAATAAAACATATCGTTTATTCTATTTTAGGGCGGTGGGGGAAGCTTATTGCGATCTGCTCGGTCCGGTAACCTAGAAAAACTAATCAATCTGCTGGACCAGGAGAATGTGGACATCGGAACATCCAACAGTGTAAGTACTGGCGTGAAGGTTTTTGTGGTTGTGTCAATTTCACAACTCACAAACCAACAGACTAAATTCGGGAACGTTTGAAATTGATCAACCAGGATAACGTTTTCTCAATACTCAATTTAATTTTGGCAGAGCGGACTGACTGCGCTGCATCTCGCAGCCAAGGAAGGCCATTGTGACATCATAAATGAACTACTTAAGCGAGGTGCTGACATCAACCAAACTACCAAGGTTAATATTTTTATTCATCATGTTTTGGGCTCATCCTACAATATAGCCAGTGTTTGTTAATTTATTTAATCCGTATGTTAACCTAAACTTTGTATATTTTCACACACCATATAGTAGGTGAGGACACCATTTTATTCCATTACAAGATAGAACACCATTTTATTCCATTTTCCATTTTATTTGGTATAGTAAACAAAGAACATTCAAAAAATTATAAAACCAAATCCGCACAACTGCCATATAGACCGTTGTTATTGTTTAAAACACGATCAGGATGTTTGGATATTATGCGCTAAAAGGTGTCCCATCTTCCCCACTCTACACCATACACATCTACAGTAAGCATGATAAAAAGTTCCGTGGCCATGTTTTCGTAAGACTGCTTCTTGTGTATTCTGTTTCTTGAAATGTAACTAAACCTTCCACGTTCATATTTCCAGCGTGGAAACACCGCTCTACATATCGCTTCACTTGCTGGTAAACTCCCCGTTGTTGAACTTTTGATTGAAAAAAATGCCGACCCAAATGCACAGGCACAGGTGAGTGAACTTTATGCATCAACAGTTTAAACAATATTCTAAACAAGCCACCCATATCATGGTTTCTAATTTGATTTTCTTTACGTTGGCTAATTTTACATTTTTTCCGTGATAGAATGCGTTCACTCCTCTGTACATGGCATCACAAGAAGGAAACGAGGCGATTGTTGACTTTCTACTGAAACACGGTGCCAACCAAAGCATATCCACCGAGGTATTGAAGCTTTAATGGGTTTAAGATTTAATTATAGCATTTAAACTAATAGCACACTGAACTTTACAGAACGCATTACCATGCGGTCTTACTGTGTTCTATATCTAACATTATGAAAGGTTTTGATTGGTTTAATCTTTTGCTTCTACAGGATGGGTTTACGCCACTTGCTGTCGCCCTACAGGAAGGCAAAGATCGCGTAGTATCGCTGTTACTTGACAATGATGTCAAAGGTCGTGTAAAACTACCAGCATTGCACATAGCTGCGCGTAAAGATGACGTGAAGGCTGCCACTTTACTTCTACAGAATGACAACAGTGCCGATACCACGTCGAAGGTGATACTTTTACCTCATGCAGTCGCACTATTAAATTCATTTTTGTTAGATATACGTTGTATTTCATTTGTTCACTGTTATAGCTCTTCTTGATTATCATCACAAATATAGCGCATCATTCAAAATTTCAAAGCACATGTAAGCTTTAGAAGCACGATTGCAAATCACTAACGGCACATTGTTGTTTCTATTTGCATGTCCTTGTCGTCCAAATAGATGATGGTGAACAGAACGACTGAGGTAAATATATGTTGTTTCTATGTTCATACAAGTTTATTCACAGGCCATTGTAGTTCGTTATTTCTAGGGTTTCACAAATTCCTAAATGTTAAATATAGTCATTTTGAACAGCGGTTTACCGGATTTTGAGTATCACATTTTGGAGTGGGCAATTGCGAGACGAATTTTTATCGGCTAAAATATTTTTCAACGTGACTTTTACTTTATTAGAGCGGTTTCACTGCACTCCATATTGCTGCACATTATGGTAACGTTAATGTTGCGACTTTGCTTCTAAATCGTGGAGCTGTGGTGGACTTTACAGCCAAGGTAAGCGACATCTACTTTTCATCAAGTGCTATGTTTGTCCGATATTCGGTTAGACCAGACACAAACAAAAAGAAATTTACAAATTTTTATTGGACAGAACGGAATTTCGCCCATGCACGTCTCAGCAAAAAGGGGACACACCCGATTTTGCGCACTTCTCTTGGAACGAAATGGTAAAGCCAGTGCTTGCACTCGTGACGGGCTTATCCCGCTTCATTGTGCTGCCAGATCTGGTCACGTACCTATTGTGAAGTTATTCCTTGATCACCCAGACACCCCGAAACTTGCGAGAACAAAGGTAAGCGGTCTTGTTCTTATTTTTACTACTGATGAAAACACCAAATATTTTAAGTAAAATACAAAAATCTTTGTACACGTTGTAAGTTTAACTACAGTGGTCAATCGATTTCTTTCAATTTTAGAATGGATTATCTAGTCTTCACATGGCTACTCAAGGAGGTCATGTAGACGTATTGAAACTTTTATTAGACCGTGAATACTCTGTTGATGACGTCACATCGGTACGTTTTATTTTGGTTAATTTTAAGTTTCCGATAAATATATATTTTAATATGTTTATTTCTCAAACAGGATTATTTAAGCCCGTTACACATCGCTGCACACTGTGGTCACGTGGAAATAGCGAAGGTTTTATTGGATCATGCAGCACATGTTGATTGCAAGGCGTTGGTAAGTTAAATTACATGCATAGTTTTTATGTGTTATAATTAAGGGTATTCTGATACTACTGTGCATATTACATTCTCAAAGAACTATCTGGCACGAAAGATTATAGCAATATTAATGCCAGAAGATCAGTTCTTGGGAATAAAATAATGGTACTTCGACAATACAACGAAACAAAACAAAACGAAATGAACATTTTATTTTAATAGAACGGATTTTCTCCGCTTCACGTGGCATGTAAGAAGAATCGTTTAAAAGTAATTGAACTCTTTATCGAACATGGAGCAAACATCGAAGCAGTAACTGAGGTATGGAGTATTGAAATTATTAAATATTATAAAAAAAGACATGCTCTTCCACGAGCAGTTTTGTACTGATATGTAACACTGAACGTATTTAAATATTCTAGCTGTAAAAAACTTAAGTTCCTGTTACAGCGCAATGCAATTTGCTCTCCTGTTTAATTCATGACTATGTGTCACGTGTTATAGGAGGATATGAATAATTAATTCGAAGCTCTCTTACGTATCTGTCGTGTATTGAAAAACAAACCCATTGTCCTCCGTTTTATTGTCTTATTGTAATCGGACTAATTGAACTACTGCTTTTGTAAACACACTGCTGTTAATAAAACAATTAAGGCGCTCGGTTCCTCTATATATGATATATCTCATTCAAACTACAATATTCGTTATTTTGCAGTCGGGTCTGACTGCAATGCATATTGCATGCTTCATGGGCCATTTTGAAATTGTAAAAATGCTGTTGGAACGAAGTGCAAATTTGAACACGATCAACGTGGTGAGTTGGATTGTTTAGGTTATATGCCAACTGTGTTCATTAAAGATGTATGAAACAGAAAATGTGTATGAGGATAATTGCTTTTACATGATCATTTTCCAAATCTCATTTACATTTACCGTTTGGTCTATGGTTTATTAGATCTGTCCATAATAAAACATCTAATGTAAAATGCATAACAGAGAGGCGAGACGGCTTTGCACATGGCGACAAGATCTGGCCACGAAGAAATCGTCACGTACTTGCTTCGTCACGGAGCCCAACCAGACGCAAGGAAACAGGTGCCTACGTCATGCGTCAGTGACGCAATTGTTGCGTAACTTAAACTTTACGAAAACTGAGGAACGATTTACTGCGCGCATTTGAGCATGGTCATTGTTGCGAACACATTTGCGATTGTTTGACGTTGCACGTGCGTCACTATTGTCCATAAACGAACAGCCTTTTATTGTTTGCTTTATAGTGATTGAAATCCATTCATAAAAAAACATGCATTCATGTTATTGCCCTCCAAACAACCCAGTGCTACCTATTACCGTGGGACGCGCATGTTAATTGTATTATTGTTTGCTTGCCACGAATCATCGGATTTTAAGCATTTCCGCCAAAATACAATTTTGCTTTGCACTTGTCGACATGAGGAGCTATCACGCGCCGATCGCTTTCGAACCCACATTATCGCTTAACTGTATTACGTAATATGAACAGTTTCATAATCTCGCTTAATCCGTCCTATGATTTCTACTAAGCCTATATTAGCACTTTTCGAGTAGCAACAACATTCACGAGATTTGCAACACATTTGCAGTCTGTGTCCCGGCGCGCGATCGTTCCTCAGTTTTATAATGTTCTAGTTTCATGTCAATGTTTTGCCTGTCATTGTGCTGTGTTATGTGTTTCATACCATTTAATATCATAAGCTTCTATAAGCCTTGAGTGACATGTACAATAAATTTTCTTTTCTGCGCCGTAATGTAATTTGACTTTTTGTGTGATTTTGCTGCTCAAGGAATGGGAGGGTATCTATCCCGATGTAAGTATCAAGAAATCGATGTATATCCATCCCGTTTGTATATAATGAACCATTGCTGTACAGTGTACACCAAAGCGTATTTGGAATTTGGACTTCCCGTTTATATGTTTAAATGCGTGGGCCGATAAGCTTAGATAGTATGATTAGAACGTTAACTTCGTTACTAGTTTAATTTGTTACCAACTTCTAATGCAGGAATCGCAGACTTGTCTCCACCTTGCTGCAAGATTGGATAAAGTTGCAATTCTGAAGCTTCTGATCAAGGTAAACATTTTCTCTAATCAAATTTTGTGGTGGAATAATCCTATTTTGGTGGCAACTCTAATGTAATTATATGCAGTACGGAGCTGCTGTGGACGCAGTGATGCACGACGGTTACACACCACTGCATATAGCTGCCAAAGAAGGTCATGTCGTCATATGTGAAGTTCTATTGGACAACGGAGCTTCGGTTACGCGAACGACATTGGTAAATCAAGTAAAATCATTTCCTAACTAATTTTTAAACAATATTTATCTTTCCAGAAAGGGTTTACGCCGCTTCATCTTGCAGCGAAATACGGACGTTTAGAAGTTGCCAGTTTGCTGCTAAAGAATCATTCATCTCTGGATAGCGGTGGAAAAGTAAGCTATATATTGTAGGGTGGGGGAAGACGGGACTCCATTCCATACTATTTTCACACACAATTTGGCAGGAGACAAAGAACGAACAAAGAATTATAAAACCGTATACTTACGACTCCCATAGACCGTTGCTAATTGTTTAAAACACGATCAAAATAATTGGATATTATGTGCTAAAGGTCTCTCGTCTTCCCCATCCTTCTATTTTAAAATAATGGAACACTTGGCTGATTTTGTTTGTTCAGGATGGTTTGACTCCGCTTCATGTAGCTGCACATTACGACAATCAACAGGTGGCGCTGTTGCTCCTCAAAAACGGAGTTTCACCCCATGCGTCGGGAAAGGTATATAAACATTGTCGTTAATAATGCGTACAATTAAAATGTAAATCTTTTTAGAATGGTTACACGCCACTCCATATTGCTGCAAAGAAAAATCAGATGGACATTGCCCTGACGCTTCTCGAATACGGTGCTTCTCCGAACTGTAAAACACGAATGGACGTTACACCACTTCACCTCGCATCGCAGGAAGGCCACACAGACATGTGTAGCATCTTGTTGGCCAAAGATGCCAATGTTAACGCAGGGGCAAAGGTAGTGCAATCTCAGTGAAAATTAAGATACCAATAGTAAAACGCGTTTTTGTTTTTTAGCATGGTCTGACTCCGATGCATTTAGCTGCACAGGAAGACAGGATATCAGTAGCAAAAGTTCTCTACGATAATGGATCTCTTGTGGATCCGTTGACAAGATCAGGTGAGTTACGTGTTTATGATGATTTCTTTACCGAGTTATACCACATGCATTCAACAAAGTTACATTCGTTTAATAAAGCGACTCCCATTAAACCTTACATTAAAAGGTCTCTAATAACTTGATTGACTTTGCTTTTTAAAAGGCTGCACACCTCTACATATCGCATCCCATCATGGAAATATCAAGGTCGCCAACTATCTGCTTTCTCTCGGTGCAAAAGTCAACGCAAAAACCAAAGTAAGTTTTGACCTTTCGTCAGTTGAAAACTGCTTTAGTCACCATTAACCCATTCCTACTTAATTAACAGAACGGTTACACTCCACTACACCAAGCCTCACAACAAGGTCATACTCATGTTGTCAATCTGTTGTTGGGATACGGAGCTTCACCGAATGAGCTGACAAACGTAAGTGAAACACTCCTAATCAATATCACTTTTGCATATATCAGCTAGCATTGCGGACCAGAGACGTAACGGCAATTTCTCAAACCCATTGGTGCCTTATATGCTGTCTCTAACTTTCCAGCCATACAAAAATTAATAGATCTAAAAAAAGTCACCCAAAAAGTTGTTTACTCGCGGTAACTCGACACGAGGTGTGTAAAACTAAACACTCTGTTATAACGACTGTTGTTGCCGTACTACGCGACCATATATAAGATACATTTATTCAATTATACAGTCTATGTAAATGTAAAATGTCCATGTTTGTCGAGTTTATACAACTTTTATAGGAATGAAAATTCATATTTACATTGCAGAGCGGCAACACGGCTCTCTCATTGGCTAAGCGCCTCGGCTACGTCACTGTCGTGGATACACTGAGAACTGTAACAACGGAAGTAACGACAACGGTGTGTGTGGTGTTTATATTCGTTTAACTTTCTATTGTGCAGTTATGATGTTCGATGAAGATAGCGATAAAACAACAGTTTTTCCTATATTGGTGAATTCAATTATGTAGAGTTGATACGTATATACGTATATGGCTATATGCTATTCACTATTTAACGGAATTGTTTGAACCAGTTTTTTATATTTGCATTTTACAACGTTTGTTTTTTCGGCAGGTGTCAGAGGAGAAGAGAAAGTTAAATATTCCCGAGACGGTGAATGAAGGATTCATATCAGATGCTTCTGATGACGAAGGTATTAATTGTAAATGTGAAGCACTTAGATAAGAAAGTGCGTCTTAGTGTTTCAAGTTCTGTCAGTGTTTTATGATTACCCAGCAAGAGAAACCACATATCTAATTCCACTGTAAAACGACGGGGTCCCTTCTTCTTAGTAGTATTTACAATCGAAACGATTATAATACGTCTCTCGTATCTACGCAAACATAATGAAGTTGTTCGGAATGCGTTTGCCTGATACTAGACCTACTTTAGTTCATATTTACTCATTCTGCTAAACAGTCAGCAATTTGTTAGGAAACTAGTTTAAGATAAGAACTTAAGAACACACTGTCGTATAGAAATTAGGGGTATTTTATGTCAATCAAATTGTGACTGTTATCTTGTATTGTAAGAATATAAAGTTAAAACTAACCATGATTGCTGCAGAAGACGGAATGGTTGGCGGTGGATTCCTTACTAACACTGAACTTAAGGAACTTGGAGATGATAGCATCGTTCCCACTGAAGCTTCTATGTTTGCTGTTAGCAGGTAACGAGTCTAAAATAACGAAAAACGGAACCGTTGTAGCGTACCTTATGTTAACGGGAAAATATAACATTACACATTGATACATGTTCATACATAAAAGTTATACCGATATGACAATGAAAACCATTGGTATTTAAAATACCCATTTCTAGTAATTCATCGTATACATTTGCATTACCCAGAGATTCTCGCTATTCTACATTGGGCTACAGTGCATCAGAGAGAAGATCATCTTACTCATCATCGGTTAGTGAGAATGATAACATGAAGTCAATCCGCAGCCCTAGATACAGCGGGTGGGTTCTCTATACCTTATGCATTTATTTCAACGTATTTTGGAGAAGAGTTTTTGCGATTTCATGCAGTTTGTTAAATCGATTTAAACTGTTTTGTACACGTTTACGATTGAGAACAAAATATATATAGTAGGGGAAGGCTGTATGGACACTATGATAACTTAAACATCTTCATAGGGGAGCGATTTATATAAATGGGTGGGGAAAGATGGGACACCTTTTGCTTTAGCATATAATATTCAAATATCCTGATCGTAATTTAAACAATTAACAACGGTCTATGGGAGTTGTGAGGAAACGGTTTTATAATTCCTTGAATTTTCTTCCGCCCACCCTAATGTATATAAACTATTTCTGAATATTTCCAGCTTTCTTGTATCGTTCATGGTCGACGCCCGTGGTGGATCGATGCGCGGTTCACGTCACCCAGACATGCGAATTATTGTTCCGCCGAAAGCGTGCAGTGCCCCTACCAGAGTCACGTGTAGGTTGGCGCGTTCACGTCACGGTTCCTCGCCGACCAACCTCTCATTATTTGATGGAGAAGGTAAAGCATCTCGAGTGTTGGAGCTCGGACCAAGAGGTGGAAGTTTCTTAGAGTAAGTTTCTTGCGTTTACTAAGTAATTTTATTTAACGTAGTTACCAAAACCAATTAGGTTTTGCCTACCGATTTTTTAATGTTCTATTCAGGTAACCTTTAGAGTAACGTAAAACAAACTTTGTGCACATTTACCGTAACTTAAGTTGTTTAAAACGTACAATTTTGGCGAATATTGAAGTTAACATTGGTTAAACTTATGTAATATCTACTTCACATTAAGTATAAGTTTTCCGTTTTCAAACTGCAGCCAGCTGCATAGCCCACGCACGTCGCCACCCCTCACAGAGGGCGAAGGTTTAGCTGCCAAGGTGGTTCAGCTTGGTCCGAAAAATACTCAATTTCTAGGGTAAACGTTTGATGTCGTCAACTTTATGTTCATTGCCCAATTCAATATTTTTTACAGCAATAATTTCCTAATTAAGTTTGTTTAATTCTTCGTGCTAATAATTGGTTGAATAATCTCTATTTGTTGTAATTTGTGCTTTTCATATGTTTCATCGGTTGCATGCAAAGCTTTAACATTGGCGTGAGGCAGTTATAGTTACTTTACTACTTAATGTTTTATCTTTTTGTTAGCGTCTATCCCGATAACAAACACGAGGTGAACATGTAGTTGTTTCTGAAAATGCGATCCAAAATTGCAAGAACTTTAAATTTTGATCGTTGGCATTTTAACTGCGCAGATTTATGGTAGTTTTTACATCACTCGGTTGAACGGAAAAAAGTTTTTTTTTTACGATAATTAATTACTTTAGTTAGAATAATAACAATGAAATTTAACCGTACATATTGTCGGAAAATAAGCGACATCGTAAACATCTGTGCGTAATAAGGACCGACCTAATAATGTTTTTAAGGTCGTTGTTTTTGGAACTGTATACATAAACGAACGATTAATAAAACAAACACAGTCATTATTTATTACCTGGAGAGTACAATAACAGCGTCAGAAAATTCGTCAATATTATTACTGCTTGCTGTAAACACATTTTCATTTTGGTGTAATCTACAATTGGGTCACTGCAAATAAAGACTAAAAACGTTAATCAGTTAACAATATTGAAATTTATTTCTGGTTTCGTAGTGTGGGGGAAGACGAGACACTTTTAGCGCATAATATCCAAACATCCTGATCGTGTTTTAAACAATTAACAGCGGTCTATGGTAGTTGTAAGGATGCGGTTTTAAAATTCTTTGAATGTTCTTTGTGTGAAACAGAAAATAGAATGAAAAGGTGGCCCATCTTCCCCACCCTACTATACTTTTCCTTCTAATTAAACAATTAGTATAGTTATCATCCATTGCTTAATTAGCGATTCAAGCCAAAAGCAACTCTTGAACTGTTTATATTTTTAATATGCTAAACAACACACACTGCCTTTTTTTCAGACCTGTCGCCATTGAAGTTCCACATTTTGCAAACGTACGTGACAATAATCGTCAGCTGGTTGTGTTGAGGAGCAGTGACGGTGAAACATGGAAGGAACATAAATGGCCGTGTTCTGATGAACAATTCCTAAAACAACATCCTACACAAGGTAAAATAAAGTGCTACATTCAACATAGACTCTTTTAACATTAATTTCCCTTGGAATATATAGTATGGTGGGGTAAGAAAGAATGCTCCGGCACATTTTGCCCAATATTTCAAAAATCAAAATACATGATGAATATGTTTTCCATGCATTCTCTTGTTATTGTATCAGTTTACCATATTTTATTCATTCTCAAGGTATAAATTATTGGATTAAAAACAAACCTTTTAAAGTTTTGCAATAAATACCTACAAAACTGCAATGTGGGGCAAAATGGGACGACAATTTTATTTTTATATTAAGAGTATTCTGCAATTGTAGTTAAGCTACCAAAGTTAATGAGCACTGCTTCTTCCTTAGCAATGAAACTTTAAATTTCAAAATGGTATTTTTGTGCTAATTTCATTCATATTTTTAGCCATATTGACCTGTGCCTATATTTCTCATTTAATCTTAATTTTTCTCACAAAACAAAAAATATTTTTTTGAGGTAAAATTAAATTCTACCAAATATTTGGACTTACATGGACTTACAAATATATGGGTTACCATTTTGATCATGTTTATGTTAAAAGTACATACATACATACACATCAGCTAACTCTAGTTTGAGATATCATTTCTAGCGCTGTGGCAAAGTGATTGGCGCACCTGCTTATAACCCAGAGGTTATGGATTGAAAGCTGCTTGTTGTTACTATTGTGGTCGCATGTGTCATTGAGCAAGACTTATCGATAATTGCCCCAACCCCAGTGATCATAAAAAGATTGTCTAATTGTCTGCCATACAGAAAATAAACAGTCGCCCACAAAGTTACATATGTGGTAACTCGTAGGTGGGCACAAGATGTATGAAACAAGAGACCAGTGTCATAACGACTCTCATTCTATCGTTCTTTATTAGATTTGGAATCAGCTGAAAAACTTGCAAAGCGGCGTGTCTTCCGTGTTATTACATCTGATTTTCCAAGATACTTTGCTTTGGTTACCCGTCCCACTGAATCCTCAAGAGGGGTTGGAGAGGATGGTGGAGAGATTTATTCCGAGGTTCTACAGCAAGCTAAAGCAAAATTCCCACAAGGATCTTTAACCAAAAAGATTGTAGTTTCACTGCAGGTACCATATTTTTATCTGAATATTTAACTTAATGTTTCACTCACCACTTTGTTTTTGTAGATATTGCCTATAACTGCTGAAACATGCAGACGTGCTGTTGGATTAAAAGCAAAAGCGAGCTCAATACTTACTATTGAACCCAGAAGAAGAAAATTTCATAAGCCAATTACACTAACTATCCCATTACCAGGTAATTATGTTTATTTTGATAAGTAACCGTTTATCAGAATTTATTTTTAAATTTGCAACAGACGGATCTGATATGAAAGACTATCTCAGTTCAACTGAAGATTCCACTTTACGCCTCTTATGCAGCATATCAGGTAACAAACTTCATAAATTTAATGTTTTGTATTATACCTTAAATGTGTATGTAAGTATTGCCAATGGTATTTATAATGGGTAAATATGATCAGGTGGTTCAGATCCTGCACAATGGGAAGACATAACAGGGTCAACTCCACTTAACTTCCTAGATAACTGTGTTTCATTCACATCAACAGTATCTGCAAGGTATGGAAATACATTGTGTGAACACTATTTGCAATTTTGACCTAATTTAATATTGTTTCAGATTCTGGTTAATTGATTGCCGTCAGCCATCAGAGTCTTCTATTCTTGCACACCAGATATACACTGAAGCTACCAGAGTTCCTTATATGGCAAAGTTTGTTGTATTTTCGAAATCACACGATCCCTTGGAAGCAAGAATTAGAGTATTTTGCCTTACAGATGACAGGTTATTTTAGTTATTGATAATCATATATATTTTGTATATGCAGAACTGTGGGAATTTTCATTTTTATAATATGTTTGCTGTTCTCTAGGTATGAGAAAACACTTGAATGTCAAGAAAAATACACAGAAATAGCGAGAAGCAAAGACATTGAAATTTTTGAAGGAAGTTCAATTTTAGTTGAATGTTCCGGTAACATCTCAACTCCCTTAAAGTCAGGACAACATAAGTGCAATTTCCATTCATTTACTGAAAACCGAGTTCAGCTTCATGTAAAGGTAATGTTAATGTTTATTTTAAAACAGAAGTTTGTGGATCTTTAACATTCTGAAACTAAGTTTATATATATATATATATATTGAATAGATATTTTTATTAGCCAACTTTTTAAGACAGAGCAGTAAAGTTTAATTACCAAAAAGTGCATTGCAACTATATTTAATTTAGTATCACATTTTAAACGATTTTTTATTTGGTTCTCAGGTAAGAGACTCTACACAAGAACCATGCGGTCGTTTAACATTCTACAAACTTCCACTGGGAGCACCAAAGACTCATGGCCCACGGAAGACTTTATGCAATCTGAATATTAAACTTCCTAAATATGAAAGGGTAAGACTACATTGTTGGCAATAAAACACTTCGAAATTTTTATTTTCATAAAATGTTAATTGTTAATGTATAATAGGAATGAATCAGTAAATAATGGGCCTTAATAAAACATGCTGCTATGTTGCACTTTAGTGGAAGCTGAAATGCACTTATTTTATAACGCCCTCTGTTAAACACTGTTCACCACGCAAGTAGAAACACGCTTGGCATTTTGCACTTCTTAAATCTTAAATCTACAATTTCTAACTGCTGTTTTTTGCTGATTTAACAAGGATTCCGAGTCGGATGATGAGCACTTCCAGCATGCACAGGTGAAGCTTATAATTCCTCATGTGTGGCATATTATACTGTGCATGTGGCATAACTGCATGCAACTTTCTAAGCGTAGAAATATTTTTGTAAGCTTAATTCAGTAGCGCTTTTGTATGCAACTGCAAAATTATACAACCTTTTATATCCTAATTAAGTTTTACCTGCCTTATGTACAGACTGTCAAAGGGAACAATATGGAGCCAGAAACACCTGAGCAAGCCCGGAAACGTTACTATCTGATTGATCCAGCATCAGGTACATAACCAAAAAAATACATTAATTTTAATTTACTTTAATACATACGTATCAACTAGTCAATCAGAATAACAAGTAATAATCTCCATACAAATACTTATTTACTGATGCTCATTTTACTATTAATAATCTATCTAACTGTAACGATAAATTATTGTTTGTGTAATAAAATGACAACAGAAAACTTATTTTAACCCCTTGCATGCTGCTTTCTGGATTACACCATCAGTTGATCTAATAGAAGCAAAAGAAAATTCACCAGAAGAACTTGCTAGGGATATGTCTGATGTTATGGAGAAATTAAACGAAGTAAAAGAATTGTTAGAGCCGGGTACAGAAGGCCCTGTTTCTTCATATCCAACTGAAAGTGTAGTAAATAGATCAAATGTAAAAGAACATGTTGTGGAAGAGTATGTTGAACAAACTGCCCAAGTTGTTAGCCATGTTAAAAATCAACTTGTTCAAGTGAAAGAGTTATTGGAAGCTCAAATCTCCGAAACGTCAAGCACTAGTGCCCAGCATCCAGATTCGACTGGTTCTGCTAATGAAACATCCTCTCGGGAAACTGGTTCCAAAAAATTACTTGAAACTCATTTCCCTAATGAAAAAGAGTTGGAACATCTTGAATCATCTTCTATGATATTTGAGAGAAGTGTGGAGGCTTCGGTTATGGCACAAGATACCACTCGAGGTAGACAAGAGGATCCAAGATTAAGTGAGTTACACGGGCAAGAATCACAAACAGAATCTACAGTGCGGCAAATATCCCAGGATTTAGACATGCTGACAGAACGCATTGACCTTGCAATTCAACAACCTCATGATAAAGATACATTATCACTTACCTTTGAAGAAACTGTAGAAGCATTGAACAGCACACCACAAGATAGTTTTACTCCATTGTCTTCTCACATTGGTTTCCAAGCTTCGCACTCAGAGGTGCCTACAGTAAATGTTATGTCCAATTATACAGATTCAAGTCTCTCTGATTTTCTTGCAAGTGACTTGGAGAGGGAAGCTTACCAAACCAAAGCTATAAAATCAAATACCAACACAGAAACTGTTCATGAAGCAGAAATATCTGAGATATATACAGACAACAAACCAATCTCACAAATTGATCAGGCCATTCGAGATATAAATTCAAATGAAGAACTTGCAAAGTTATTGTCAACCGACCTAGATTCCCAAAAACAAGATACTTCTCATCATAAAATAACAGATTCACTGGTATTTGAAGATGAAATGGTTGAAGTTAAAACCAAAAAGCTTACAAATGTTGATTCAAGCGATTCATTGAGTAATGTGACCGGTCTATCAAGATCTTGCAGCACATCTTCAGTAAAGTCTGTGCGTTTTATGGAAAGTGTTGTTGTGATAGATGAACAAGAGCTTCTCAGTTTGCATCATGTTGGAAAGCAGAGCACATTAAGAACATCTGTGGAAAATGTTTTTACTGAGAGCAGTGCTGATGAGAGTGACACTGCTTCATTGTCACTCTCTCCCCAGAGTACAGATGGAGAGGATTCATCAACACTAGGTGTCTCACCTGATTCTCCAAACCATCCAACTACTTTACAAGAAAGAATCTCTGCATATCAGACTGCAACAAATCAGCTGCACAAAGAAGTGGAAATTTTTAAGAAAATTACCTCTCCTGCGGTTTCAGAGCAGTCTGGATCTCCTACTTGTCAATTCTCATCTGTTGAGTCTTCTCCAAAAAAGATAACAAAAGCGCCTCCTGTTTCACCAAGAAAAAAGGTTACACCACCTACAGTATCACCACGACATTCATCTCCAAAAAAATTACTCATATCTGAAAAATCTAGTGAGGGTAACAAGAGTGAAGAAATTTCTCCTGTTATAGTTGAAGAAAGCCACAGTGTAAAGGAATTGCTAAGTGCTTGGGAGCAGGTTCAGACACCAGTTGAATCTCCAAAATCACCAGCACGTTTCTCACGGCGTTTTTCTCATGAATCTACTTCAAGTGTAGATTCGAAAACAGGAGAGTCATCAAGAACTCCTAAACATTCAAGAAAGTGGTCAATGAGCTCATCGGTATCTATTCCTTGTGATGAGAATAGTGTGAAAGAGAACACTAAGGTGGTGACAGTTCAAAGTACAGAGGAACAACACTTTCATCCAACTATCAGTGCAATAAATGAATCAGTCGTACCACCTAATTCTCAATTGTCTTTACCGCAAACAAATCAGGAAAATCAAAAGAAGAATTTATCCGAATCTGAAGACAATGAATCAACTACGTTGAGTCCATTTTCTGAATCAGATAAAGAGTCTTCTCACCAACAAACATCCGTAAGTGTTGATTCACAAGAAAATTTACTTGTTAAACCTACATTGGTGATGTCTGAATCGAAACCCATTTCTAAGGAAGATAGTGGTGTAGTGCTAAATCTTGAAAATAAGCCACAAGACTCTGGTTTAAAAAGCACAGATGCAACACTGAAAATAGACCGACATGCAACAGGTGAAGGAACAAGGCAAAAGTGTGATAACAATTTTACACAAATACCTGTTTCCTATAAAGAGAGTAATATCATCGAGAAACAAGTTTTCGAACAATCTTACATTGAAAGTGGTTCAAATATAGAAGTGATAATTAAAGAAGAGGCCTCTAATAAAATCTCCTTTGCCGATACTGGTGCAGGTTTTTCCCAACACAAGCCTGATGTGAAAGCTTTTGTAACAACACAATTGAATCAAATAACGAAAGATTCAGATGGAAAGAAAGAGCAAATTTTAACTGACTCATTGGCCTCCTCTGTTGCAGTCACAGATAAAAATGTTGTTTTGTCTGATTCAGAAGATATGAAACTTGATTTTAAAGATGTAACACAATTACAGTTGACCGGTGAACAAGTTTCATTTGCACAAGAAACAACTGATACATCAAAACAATCTGAAAATGTTGAAGACAACCCTTATGTATGTGATGAAGCTAGACCTGTCATAGAACAATCATTTACAGAAACTACAGAAGAATTGGTGGAAGCTTCTTTAAAGCAAGAACAGGAAACAGTTAGATCTGAACATAATGCTGTGCACAGTCAATGTGCAAGCACAGATAATGCATATATTGCAACCACTAAAGATGATAAAGAATCAGAATCTGATGTGTATACAGAAGCGCATATCGACAAACAAAATAAGGATTCCAACACAGTATCTATAGAAAAAATGAAAGTTGAGGATATTTCCATAATGTCAACTACAGATATTGTTGAAACAAAAAAACAAACTTCAGATTTTACAGATGCTCAGATTTCTGTTTCTCAAGATTTAGAATTTACAAATAAAACACACATCAATGAGCCAACTAAAATTGAAAACAAAAGTGCAGACATGCACACTTCTTCTGTGACACAGAGATCTGAATTGGCATTTAATGAACCTGTCAATAATATGCAAGAAGTAAACGCTGATAATGAAAATGTTGAAATTAGTCAAAAGTTTGTCGAAAATTCTGTGTTTGTAGATACCATTGCAGATCATACACAATCCCTAAAGGTTGATGATGCAAATGAAATGTTGGACAAGGTTGAAAATGATAGACCATTTACAACAAAAGAATCTGATTTACCTGCAGAATTGTTATCATTTGATTCATCCAGCAAAATGATTGAAGATATGGCTGGAAATGAACTTCAGGAAAAGTCATCCTATAAAGAACATCTTAAGGCAGCTGACCAGCTTGAATCAGATAAAGAAATTTGTGAATCAAGTGGAACTAACTTGTTATCTACCAAAACTTATGGGGTGCAGGAATATGAGTTAGAAGTCTTGACAAAATATGCTGATTTCTTGGTAAGTGAAGATAAGCAAGAAATTTCTGTTGAAACTTACAGCTTGCAGGAAATGCATACGACAGACCAGGATCAACATGAGCCAACAGAAACTAGCTTAAACAATATGGGTGAAAATATAGTCCAAGAAGTAATTAAACAATCAATTGTGCAGAAACAAGAATCTTATACTTTGACAGATGATAAAACCAATGCATCAATGGAATCACATTTGTATTTAGATGATTTACAACCAAACTTGGAACCGGATGTTCTTGTAACTAAATTAAGCTATAGTCCTGATTTTGCAGAGTTGAATGCGGATTATAAAAGTGAGCCTCACATTTTGGCACCCAGCTCATCAGAATCTTCCCCAATCCACACACCAGTTAGTTATCAAGAGGAAGAAATAACATATGAAAGAAGTTTAACAGAAGACCAGGAAAATGATGATTCTTTGGTTGTGGGTCAAGTTGCTCAGCTATACAGCAATGAAGAATACAAAAAAGATACATGTGAAACCTTCGATGACTCATTAGCTAATGGGGAAAATGTTGAACGCTTTTCCGATGTCGACGATGTAAAAACAAGTGATCAATTGCAGACATCAGTAGAACCTCTGAAAAGCTGTGCAGTTTTAACTTCCTCGGCTATGGTGGAAGAGATGCACTTGAAATCTGAATATGACTTTCAGGAAGCTCCCCTGCAAGTAGGTTCACTTGAACAACAGCAGATGGTGGTTAATCAAGATGTTCCAATAGAAAAGAAATCTAATATTGACAGTAATGTGCTTGAGATAAGTGAACCAAAACACCTGGATGCAAATGGTAAATCTCTAGTTCAGCAAAAAATTGATGAAGAAAGGGCATTGGTGGACCAGGATATGACAACCTGCAATGTTTTGTCAAAATTTAAATACACTGAACAAGCTGAGGATTCTGAGACCCAGCAGGAACCAAGCTGTTCTGCCTCATCAATAAATACCTCCGGTTCTTGTTCACCAATACATTTCATGGTCGATTTAGATGAAGATAAAACCAGTGACGCAATAGTGAAAGAAATTACTGAGGTAGTAACTTCAACTGCTTCAAACATGGTGGTCGCGAATAGTGTCACTAAGGTGGCAACAACATCACACGATTTTATGGTTTCAACTACGGGTTCTTCCACCCTTGATGCAATCGATTCCGTTCACAGAGCATATACTGATGATGCAGCTAGTGTTACTGAAGAAAATATCACTGCTAAAAAACAATTGGTTCAGAGTGCAGATGAGCAACAAGCATCATTGAATACAACAAGCATGATTTTTCAAACAGTGATTGAAGCTCCAAGTGAAGTGGATGACATGAAAGAAAGTGGTAATATTTACAATGTAGAAGAGGATGTTAAAATTGTTACAACAACAGATTTAGAAACAAATCTTGTTGAAAGTGACACAGAAGTTTCTTTAAGAGATGTGAACGAACCTGAAGCTACTATTCCATTGAATCAAAAGGCTGACAGATCTGAACTAGAAAATCAAAATGTTCCTCATGATTCCGGCAGACAAGAAATTCAAGAAGATGTGGATGAGGTTCATGAAGATCAACAACAAGTTGAAAAGGAAAATGCATTTAAAGAACATGATGTTTTACCAACAATAAAACACACTGAACATACTGACATGAGCAAAGAGTCACCTGAAGAAACTACGTTTCATGATTTGAGTCTAAAAAGTTATGATACACAGTCTCAAGAAAAACAAAACTTTAAGAGTTTTGCTTCATCAACTAACAGCTCAGGTTCTTGTTCACCGATACATTCTATGACCAATATAGACATAGGTACAACGGGTGAAAAAATGACAAAAGAAGTTACTGAGTTAGAAACGTCAATGACTACAAACGTGGTGGTTGTAAGCAGTGTCGCCGAGGTGGCAACAAGATCACATGCTTATGATGACAAAATTTCAACATCACAATCTCAAAATAATGATATGGTTTCTTCTGTTGACAAACCAGATCTTGCTGTCGGTGATCAAGAAGTTGTTGGCAATATAAATGATGATTTTATGGAAAACCAACCTGTGGAAAGTGTAGATGGGCAACAAGTGTCTTTAATTGCAACAAGCGTAATCTCTCAAACGGTGCTTGATGCTTCAAGTGAAGTGGATGACATAAAAGAAAGTGTTTACAACTTGGAAGAAGATGTTAAAACTGTAACAACAACAGCACCATGCACATATCAAAAAGAAAATTGCACAAACATTTCTTTAGAAGAAAAAGAATCCTTTTCAGATTATCAGAATGTTAATGTTAATTCTACTCTTTTAACAAATCAAGAGCCTATGACGTCCGAACTAGAAATTCAAAATATTTCTCATGATTCCATCAAACAAGAAATTCAAGAAGATGTAGTTGAGGTGCATGAAGATCAACATCAAGTTGAAAAAGCAATCTCTTTTAAACAACACGACGTGATTGACGGTGATGTTTTATCAACACTAAAACATACTGAGCTTCCTGAAGAAAGTATAATTCCTAATATAAAGTTGCAAGATTTCAAAACTCATTCGGAACCAAGCTATTCTGCTTCATCAACAAATACCTCCAGTTCTTGTTCACCAATACATTTCATGGTTGATGTAGATGAAGATAAAACCAGTGACGCAATGGTGGAAGAAGTTATTGAGGTAGTAACTTCAACTACTTCAAATGTTGTGGTTGAGAGCAGTGTTAGTGAGGTGGTAACAACACATGATTACCCAATTTCAACACCACAATCCCAAAATGCGATGGTTGGCGATTTTATTAAAAACCAACCAGTGCAGAATGCAGATGAGCAACAAGCATCATTGAATACAACAAGTGTAATCTTGCAAACAGTGATTGATGCTCCAAATGAAGTGGATGACATGAAAGAATGTGGTAATGTTTACAACCTGGAAGAGGATGGTAAAACTGTTACAACAACAGAATCACGCACATATCCAGATGAAACTTGTACAAATGTTTCTTTAAAAGAAAAAGAATTCATTTCAGATCAAGAGGATAAAATTACATGTGCACTCCCAACACCTTTAAGCTATGAAGCTGCATATGAGGACTTCAGTATTCGTTATGAACAGGAAATTTCACCAGAATCCAGTACTTCATCTTCACTATCCATCATTTCTCCAAAAATAACTCAAATAATTGATCAGGATTCAGAAGTTGCTGAAGCACAAGCATGTGATGTAGAGACAAGTCCACAATTGGATCAACCTACATCAGTTTTATCAGAAGATGAATTACCTGAATCAGATATAAGAAAGTCACAAAGTGAGCAAACCAAATCGTCATCTGTGTCTAATAATGATGAAATTATTCTGGTTGTGGTCAATAAAGACGACTGTACTAAAATAACAGATGTTTGCAAATCAAATGAGCTGCAAACACAAGTGGATGAGTCTGTTGAAAACAATGTAGAAAACCAGGTTGTAACAACTGGGAACGTTTCTCGTAGCTCAAAAATGTTGCTTGACACAATTCCTATAATACAAATTCAACCATCATCTACACGCAACTCGCCGCTCAATCCGGAATGTGATGTCTCTTCTTTTAACAAAACCCACGCTATTGACACAACTGATAATGTAAATACATATGAACAACATCAAATTGATCAAACAGTGTCTGATGAGAAACAGGATGCTGGGACTAAATATGCACAAGATACGTTAAACAATCAAGAACTCACAAACATACCTGAAAATATTCTCACTGGGAAGAGTATTGGTATGGAAGAGGATGAACATGAGGAGGTTTTGCATCAACCGCAAGAAAGTTTTGACCCTAAGGCGAAAATCAATGTTCCTGCTCTAAATCTTAACAAACATCATGAGAAAGAAGTGGTATCAGGTCAAAATGATGAAAATAAATTAGAAAACATTGAAGGAAGCATGGATGATGTTAAAAAAGATGTGCAAATTGCAGATGGTGTTCCAACTGCTGATGGTAATAATTCTTGTCAACAAAATGTACATGTGCATCATGATAGAGATGAATCAATTTCGGACAAATATGAAACATCTGATGGTTTAGACACTGACCAGTCATCTGGTATTAGAGGTGATAAATGGGAATTTGACACCAGTGAAACTCTCGCAGGTGGTCAGTCTGAGGTTTTTGTTGAGTTAGAAACCTTTGCCACAACATCACTATCAAGTGAACATGCTACTGATGCTACTTTTGAAAGATCAGGATCTACAGTCCTTCATCTGCCAGATATCACAGATGAAAATGTCTCAGAAGATCAGACATTGTTTGGAGCTTATAAAGTTGGTTCTTCGTACTCAATACCTGAACAGATGGCTATTCTAAACGAAGTAGTTACACCAGAAATGACTTGCTTTACTCATGAAATTGAATCTGATTTTGGCTTTGAAGCAACAACACCAACCGGCAACTTGCAGCAACCAACTGCTGATGAAACTAACCAAGAATCTCAAAAAGAGTTTACTGGTATTGGGTATGTAAGTTACCCAATTGGAAATCAAAATATTGATCAATTAAGAGAAAGTGTGCCAGACCAATCACAAGTGAAGAAGATTGAAACAGAAAAACAAATAGCTTCTCTTGTTGAATCAAATGCAGTTGTGGAAGCAAATAAAAGAAGCGAGATTGTGAAGGAGGGTCTGACACATTTTAAGGAAACTCAGCTGAGTTTTGATTCCATTTCCCACTTGGATATACCGTGTTATTCAAGCTCTTGCAGCAGCTCTTCCGAATCAGGAGATGAAGAAGAGTTTGTTATACTTCCTACCAGGAATGATGCAGTCAGCAGTCTTGAAATGTGTAATGTTGATTCTGAGCCACTTGCAGAGTCTACTGGTGATGAACTTCTTTCTATAAAAACAGATGAGAAACAGCACCGAACTGTAGATTGTGAAAACCAAGATTTTTCCACAATTGATGAGGTTTTTGAAGAAACTGAAAATGTTTGTGTCTCCAATACAATAACTTATAATGCACCTGTATCAAAAGTTGTCATGGGGAAACATATTACTGATGCAAGGTCTGTTGTTGCTACTGAAACAGAGTATTCCTCAAACCAAGAGGTTTTGAAAAGAAACTCTGAAATCACTGATATAAATGTGCTTTCTAATGGAGAAAAGTTAACTACCATATGTCATGATGATAATACGATTGCTACAACTGTTACAAACTATGAAGCTGATTTACCCCAGTGTTCTGATTCTTCTTTAAATGATACAGTCAAGGTTTGTCCACCTGTGCATGTAATGACAACAGATACTGCATATGCGCGTCAAATGACAACTGAAAACTTGTATCATGATCCTGTGGACACTGGAGAAAAGTTTCAGCCTGGCTTAAAAATTATTGAACAAGAAGCCCAAGATTCTGGTTTTAATCTAAACTGTTCAGCAAGTAATAATGATGAAAGTGGACAAACAGAAACATTTGATTTGTACCCAATACTACATAGCCGGGAACCTGATGATGGTGATGATGAGTTAGTTGTTGTTAAAGATCAATATAAAGAAGCTTGGGAAGAAAAAGAAACTGAGGAATACATTCCTATTCAGTACTCCATTACAGAAGTAAATGAACAAGCAGTAAAAACATTAGATGTTTCTGCAAATGATTCTGGTGTTGTGCTTGATCAGTCTGTTCATGCAGACAATGAGTTTGGTATGAAAGATACTACATTGCAAGGTCCACATCCCATACATTCCACTTTTGTTGTGGATGGAGATGTTCCAAACGAAATGTATGAGTTTAGCGGTGATCCAAATGATACCATGGATAATGTTGAGCACATTACTCCATTTACAGCTGAAGCTCAGATATTGAATGAAGCAAATGGATGTTCACTGGCACAAGAACTAGCCGATGCAATGGTACCAGGTATTCAACATGGATCATATTACCCTGATAACCTGGGTGATTCTGAAATGAACGAAACTGAATATAATGCAGATATAATGTCATCACAAGACCATTTAACTGGTTTGAAGCAATCTGATGAAATTTATGAAAGTATAACAGAACAACCTAATGTTAGTCATACCATGACTTGCTTTACACAGCACTCAAACATGGAGGGGGAAACAATACTTCAGTTAAATGAAAATCAAGATGTTAACTCTGCTTCATGCAATGATAGAGATCTGGAGGAAATTAATAAACTTCAGTCACATGGTTGGTCACAGTTCACTGAAGATACAAATGATCCCATTGATGAAGTGTCAAGATCTGATTTATCTCCAAATGGTGGTGCTGAAACTTGTTTTTCTTCAGTTCATACCGGTTTGTACACAAGCAACCAGTGTGTCGAATATAGCAATGAAACATTTATGGAATACAAAAATGATCTAGATGTAGATAAAGTGAATGATGATTTGTATTACAATGTCCATGATGCATCAGAATTACCTGTATATGCTGACCAAAGCATGGGTCAGGATGAACCTACAGATTTGTTGGTGATTAAATCAAGTGACAGTGGAGATATTGAGTTAAAACAAGCACAAGTTGTAACACTTGAAACTTCCGAATCCAGACTTTCTATGCTTGAAACTGTAGAACCATTTGCTGAGAACAGTGGAACTGAAATTGAAGGAAATCCTGAAAAAAATCGTTTTAAAAGATTTTCAGAGTATGACTGGACAAAAACTCTGGCTAATTCCGGTGAAATTGATGATGATTGTTCAACTTCTTCTTCATCCACATCCAATCCAGACTCTGAATCTAGAAATGACTCTGATCACATCCCTTTTACTAATGTACTCACATGTGGAACCATAGTTGTGTCAGAGTCAACTGAGCTGTTGGTTCCTGCTAATGCGGAGTTTAATCAATTGGAACAGCATCATGCAGTAGAATCCAGCATGGGACTAAATGTATCAAGCATACCAGCATCATCATCAAACTTGGAGTTTTCCTCATTCGCTGAAGATCGAGCAACTACTTCCTGTATCACAACCTCTAAGTACGAAGACAAAATAACATTAGCTCCTGTATTTCCCAAAGCACATGGAGTGTTTCGTAGCCAGTCAGAATCACAGGGAGATTTACCAAATAATCGAATTGATTCTGATGCATTTTCGGACACAGATGTAATGTTGGATAACTCTGACTATGAGTCAGATGAAAAGCTTGAAAATACATCACTTTTAAATCCCACTAAACACATTTCAAGTGAAGATAGGATGGAAGCCGAAGCATTCATAACACCAACTAGCATCGGTTTAGAAGAAGGTGCAAATTTATGTAAACGGTTCGCCAGACCTGTATCTCCTACACCACCCAGAGATATGGAAACTACATCTAATAATAAAGATGATGTTGTTGTAGCAAACGTTGATGATAATAGTGAAGCTCCTATGACTCCAAATTTTCCTAGAGTGTCAGTAGCAGCACGTTTAATGTCAACAGATATGGGAGAACTCTCCCCTGCCCCAGCCTCATGTGAATCCATGGGAGAAGCTTCAGCAAATGATGAGTTTTCGTTCCGAAACTTCCCACCTCGGCATGCAGTTTCTCGCTCAATAGACTCAGCTGCCACTGTGTTTCAATTTTCCTCTACAGAAGCTTTTCCCTTCGATGGATTCAGTGCATCATCATCACGAGTAATCTCTCTAACCACCGACCAGGCTTCTGTAGAAGAACCATGCATTCTAGATGAAACACAACAAGATCACATTCACACTGATAATGAAAATATAGATCATGCCTCTCTGGAAGTGCAATCCAGCTTTGAATCGCAAAGAGAAGGGATGCAATCTGTTACTGCACCTGGATATATGTCAATGACATTACCGGATCAATCTACTTCTGCAAATGTTTATTCCATTGGTCCAGTTACCACCTCCACCTGTAAAGAATCCTTTAGTGTCACAAGTCAAGTAGAAAGAGAACAATCCAATGTGAATGTTATTCCACAACATTGCATGACTTCCTTTTCTGAAAAGTTTTCCAAATTTGTAGAAATTATGGAAAAGGAGGGAGTACCTTGTTCACCAGTTGAGCATGAGCCACTTTCCATACCAACTGAAGGATATATGGAGATCATGGACCCTGCTCGAGCCAGGGCAGAAGCAGCTAGGTTTGAAGACATGGCGTATATGGATATAGCATACCAGGCCAACTCAGAAGAGTACAATATAACAACACGTTCCCGTCACAGTACAGGTCAAGAAATTAAGGCAATTGCAGATGACATCCTGTTAACTGAAGACAGCTCTGAATCAATTGAAATGGACAGTGTTGTGACTCCACAGGGAACTTTGTTACACACCATATTGCAAACTAGTGAAGAGCATGAAACATTAGGCAAAAGCTCAACAGAGTTTTCTAAAACTAAAACGGATTCAGAACTGTCTCATGGTGATGAATTGCCTAAAGCAAAACTTGAAAAGGTTAAAACAAGTCGAATTCCAGTTTCAAAAATGACCAAACCCAAACCTGCTGCTCAGAGAAAACGAGAAGATCCTGTTTCACCTGGTTTATCCCGTAGCCTCCCCTTGCGCTCTTCTGGGAAGAAAAAAAGAGATAATACCTCCTCTTCCACGAAAAGAAAGGGTTTGTCAAGAAGCACATCCGCATCTAAACTTCCTGTAAGGCGAAGCACTGAAAGTCAACGTCCAAAATCAAAGAAAACTAAACAGAAACCACAAAACCAAGATTGTGATAATTCTATTGCTAGTCAATCTTCTTTGGCAAGTCAAGGGAGTTGTTCTTCCACAGTTTCACGATCGTCATCAACCAGCTCAATGAGATCTCTAAAGTTTCGCAAAAGTGGTGGAAGTTCCCCAGTACAGGAAACAAGTATTTTTCGATCTGAAGCATTTGTTAGCAAGACAATGGGTAATGAGAAATACATTGCACTGCGTGAAGGTGTGTTCACATATAAAACTTCTCCGGCAGAAGAAAAAGAAAAGAAAAACAGAAATAAAACAACATCACCTGGCCAAACTAATACTGCAACAACACAAATAAGAACTTTGAAATCAACTGGAATTCCAGTGCCTTCCCGACTTCACGGTCATGCAACTGCTCCTTATGCCTGTGATACAACAAAGTCTACATCTCATACAAATGAAGAAACGCATTTTTTAGCTGATAGCCCGAGCCTCTCAGGGTCAACCACATTAACCTTTGAACGCTCGGGCACAAACCTCGATAGTGTAGAAGTAAAAACTTCCAGTACTGTGAGTACCACATACAGTACAAGCGGTGTGAAAATATCTTCAAATTTTGCAACTTCCCTACACGATACAATGAAAACATTGTGTACAACATCAGAGGGAACTTCAACAACTATGCATGAATACAGTGAAGACTACAGTACAACACATACAGGAGATACAATAAATCGCGTTTCACACCTGTCAGAATCAAGTAGTTCTTATCGAGACAGTATTAGTGCAGAAAGTATGGAAAGTACTTCACCTTTGTCATCTGACTCTATGGACTGCAGTTGCAACTCAGTCATTAGAGAGATAGAACAAGAAGCTGACACACTTTCTATTACATCTGATTCTTTGGAAAATGAGCCATCTGATTTCATGCGAACAAATTTTAAAACAGAAATGAACAATTCTGTTGTAGTTACTTCTTTATCGTCAAATCTTGTGCATAGCTCTGGTATTCAAAATGCAACATCGAGCTCTCAAGCAGTATCTACAAGTGCACACTTTGGCCAAATGATGTCTCTCGAACATGCTGGTTCTGAAGTACATCAGGATGGACAAAGACGAACTAGTTCGTAACTGTAGTTGGTGTTGCAATCTGTTTAACAATGTTGTCATTTGTCCGTAGCATTTTGCACACCTCATGCTAACCATCAGTGTTAACATGCTAAATCATAGTGCATAACCTTTGCTTATGCAAACCAATATGAAATGATGATAAGTAAAATCATCAGCAAGTGCTTGTGTAGTTTATTTATATATATTGTATATGTCAAAATATCAGTGTTACATAACTTACATTGTATGTCTTGAATATTACAACTGTTAAGCATATCGTATTTATGTCTTATTTGCCTGATGTGTAACTTCTGTGTTTCATAGTAAAATATATGTTTAGTTAATATTCATTGTTGTCTCTTATTCATCGTCATGCTTCTTACATGTTTATTTTTTGTTACTGAGGCTGAAGGGGACAACACATTAATAATTCTTGTTTTACAGGGATACCATCTGAAAAAGATGCTTTGGAGCAAAAGCATCAGGCCATTGCTTCACAGCTTGGTCTGCAATGGCCACAGTTAGCTGGTGCTCTTGGTCTAAATGCAGATGATGTGTGGAAGGTGCAGAAGCATGGAGACGGTGGGAATCCAGGTGAACAAAGTTCAAGAATGCTTCAGATGTGGTTGGAAAGAAGTGGAGACAAAGCAACAGGTAACCTGCTCTTGTACAAATGTTTGTTTTACTGTAATCGTGTTTCTATTTGATAAACAACGTAAACCAAATCAAATACTATATTCATATACAATTGTTTGTAGATGAACAGTTAAGTGCTGGATTAAATAGTATTGGTCGAGGAGATTTGTGCTACTTGCTTGAGGATCCAGTTTTTCATTATGGTGAGGTTGATCCATCTCTACATATGGACAGACACCTTCATTACGATACTTCAGGTACTGATGGATAAAAATCAATACCGAATCTTTCCTATTGCCATCATTGTTTTTCACAGGTTTCAATGCATTAACTGATGAGTTAGGTTCAGCATCCCCTACTCCTGGTCATGTAAGTTCTCCTTACCCCTTCACAAATAGAGAAAACAGACCACAAATTAGTACATCCACACCTACACCAGCTATGAAGGTAATTCAAAGTTCTGCTTTTGAATAACATTTATAAAAACAAACTATTTTATAGGCTGAAAATGAAACAGTGAATGGAGATCTTTCTGTAATAACTCCATCCACAACTGGAGTAGATGACGATGATGATTACAACACGCCACACTTCATATATGTTGCTGATGAAGGTAGATGTTTCAATGAAGTCTTATTTTAAGTTAATGAATAAATTAACAATTGTAACCGATTCAGGGGCTAAATGCAAGTTTACTAGCTCCTGTGCCACAAGCCAGAATAAAATGTTCCTAAACTTAGTTTTGTTTTGATAACAGATGATGGTGCACAAGAGAATAATGTTGAAGATCATGATCAAAGTTCAATTAAAAGGTTTGATTTTAAAAACAGTCACTCATTGAGTTACAATAAGATCAAATGTACTACAACAAAATAAGTTTTGTGAAAACAACAGAAAAGAATAGCCATCAGTACTAAAATGGAAAAACAAAGTCTCCATAACATCTAATTGTATCTGTTTTAGATAACTGTTAAACATTTAACTGTTGGTGTTATTTAAAGTTACGATAAGTTGTAAACATTTTCAAAACGCAAGGTTACTGTTATACTTTACCATTTTTAAAGTGAGGAAAATGCTCAAAGATCACGAAAATCATCATCAGCTTCATCTTCTACCACAAGCGGAGAACACAGCATGACTGAAGGTAGGTTTATTAAAAACAACATTATTAATAGTTTCACAGTGTAATAAAAAATTTATTTAAAAGTGGTGAGATGACAAGTTCAGTTTGGCATTACATTATTGTCTGCTGGTACTGTCAACTGCTCTAGCTTAGGACGGTTTTTTAGATAAATAGGGAATATATTTTTTAAATACCTTGCATAAACATTTTATGGCAGAGTTTGAGAATCCAGTCGATAAATTGATGTTTTTATTTGCAACATCTGTGTTAATTATGAATTTCAAAAATAGTAATAAAATGTTAAATATTTAATATAAAAATTTGTTTGAAAGAAAATCATATTGCCCTATGGCCTACGCAATTCTCTATGGCAAAATGCTCAATATAAATCTAACGCCAATATTTTTATTTGCTGTGAATGTAACTGTCCAGAGTTAGGGCAATTGACCGTCACTTTACAATGTCAAAGCTTAAACATATTTATAACAAGAAGTTGTGTGTAATTGCATCTATTAATTAAACATTGGTTGTTTATTCTACAAACAGAGAACATAGTGATGGATACCAAAGAAACTGCTGAAAGTGTTAAAAGTGAAGAAAACAATGATGAGGAACGAAATGGAAATAATGATTTGTACCAACCCGTTAGTAAATTAAATTATAACGATATATATCCAATTTAATACAAAATCTTGTTTTATTTTCATAACAGGGTAGCAGTGATACTGCTGATGTTCCAGAAGAAAATGTCATCACCAGCACAACTACGATTATAAGAACAATAGTAGTTCAAACAGACTCTCCGCAAACAGTAAGTATATATATATTTATCATAAGCTAACCGTGATGGGCCTTAACATACCTGTTAAAATATTTCTCCATAAAAACATTACATTTTTTAACATAAACTACTGTTTAGGTTGAGCTACCATCCCCTAAAATAGAAGGCGAAGACGTAGTAGAGGTTTCTCGTGAAGTCCATCAAGAAGTTGTCAATAACGATGACAAAGCTTAATTAACATCAATCAATGATGCCTTGAAATAAATTTCTTTTACAGAGATGCTGTTACAAAAATCTTTAACATTTCACACTGTAAATATACCGGTTTATTTTATAATACAGATATCGGTAATGTAATCATTAATCATGTTCATTTCAATTACTTTAATTGATGTTTAATCATGTTGTGAATTCAATTTTAGCAGTAGTATCTGTGTGTTATATGCTGTTTATTCGCTTAATAAGTTTTGACTTTAGCACTGCTATTTGCTGTCACGCCATCCACAGTAGAACGTAATGTAGTTTTGAATGTAAAATTACCCAATCATGTTGCTTATTATAAACCATCGGTGCTGATTCGTTTGTATATTTGGTATCTCGTAGAGCACGGTATTTTCGCACTGTTCACTTAGCGCTCGCGTATCCTTTAAGAAAAATGGTGTAAGATAAACAGTTCATTGCAACATTGCTTATTCACCGTTGTCCTGTAGGTGTTGTGCGTATTACGTAATATTAATTTCGCGTCATGTTGTGTTCCATTGTAAAGATACAACTTGGATGAAATCGAATAAATAATGGCAATTCACCAAACCTATGTTTCATCTACATCTGTAACTAAATTTAATACACTTTTGTGTGTAAAATTATATAGTAGGGTGGGAGAAGATGGAACAACTTTTCATTCCATGTTTTCGTCCCATTTGATAGTAAACAAAAAAATCTCAAAGAATTTTTTAACTGTACTCTTACAACTCCTATAGACCATTGTTAATTGTTTTAAACACGATCAGAATATTATAGTGGGGTGGGGGAAATGGGACACTTTTTCATTTTATTTTCTCGTCCCGTTTGGTAGTAAACCAATAACATTTAAAGAATTATAAAACCATATTCTAAAGACTTCCATAAACCATTGTTACTGTTTAAAACACGATCAGGATATTTGAATATTAAGTGCTAAATGTGTCCTGTCTTCCCCCACCCTACTAAATTATGTGCTAAAGGTGTCCCGTCTTCCCTCACCCTACCATAAAAAAATTAGGTATGTAAGAATTTTGAAAAAAATGGTAGTTGTTCACTCGCAGTATCATCGTCAGCTTCGGCTTCGGCAACCATTTCTGAATTTGCGATCTACAAACATAGATACCTGCTATAAATCTATGTTAACAACGAAACTGTTATGCTTGAGTAGCCAGCGAGTAAAATAAACGAAATTGAACTTTGACCTAGAAAAGCACACGAGGTGAAGCTGAATCGTTGTAAAGATCGGATTTGTTTTGTTGTGGTACAGCTCGTAGATGTTGATATTGCTAGAGGGATGTATTGCCGTAAGTAACCTCGGTGGCTTTCATAATGAAAGCGAACGCCTTTCATCAACAGAGTAGCTTGTTCGTCTGCTATGTTTAACAAAGTTTGTAATAAGTGATAAGAACTTCGGTGCTAGTGAATTGTCATAACAACATGTTTCTTGTTTCCATAGAATGCATTTGCTTTATTTTTGATAAGAATAAAATAATGAGTGTTGACATACGTTTAGATCAAAACGTTGAAAAAGTACCTGAAGTGGATTTACATCATATTCCATGTAAAATTGAAGCCAACGAAACTGCAAATATTTCAAAGTTCTTTTGCCCCAAAAGTGTTAAGACAGAGAGTAAAGAAACACTGTCAGCCTCTTTCAGGGGGAGACCTTTAGATGGAAAGAATATTACTCTTCCTGATGGTTATATTGGAGCAGTAATAACGGAAAAACAGAGGCCATTTTCTGAGGAGGAAAACCGGGCATTGGATGTTACTGGGAAGTTTAAAGTATTCACAAAGTGGTACCTTGGTTCACAGTTTGCAGGTGGAAATTCAATGGACAAAGCTTGCTTAACATGGACCAGCAATCTTGCTTCTGTGATTCATGATCCTGTTGAACCAAAACATAATTGAAGACCTGGCCACCTCAGTAAAACTAAATTCTAGTATCAAAGCATTCCTTGTGATTTTCTTTTTAAGGCAAATTTCTTTAAAACATGTTTGCTAAAGCTATAACTCTAAAATGTATTTTATTATTCCCTAACAATGTAACATTTACATCACATACAAATCTTCATTTATTTTTAAAGGTTTTTTATTGATATATATAATTGTAGTATATTGTTTACTAAAGACGTTTGTGTAATTATTTGTGAGATCATTTTTCAAGAATTCATAATGGAGCTTCACAACTTGGATTTAATAATATTCAGTGAAACAATACGGTTGGTGTTTTGTAAATTACTTTCATAACCTATACTCTCTATGACTGTTTGTTGCTACATAAAATAATAATTAAACAATATCCCGATATTTGTCCGGCGCTGTGTCAAAGTGGTTAGCCCGCCTGCCTTTAACCTAGAGGTAATGAGTTCAAGCCTCATCGCTGCTACCAATTTTGGCATATGTGTCCTTGGGCAAGACACTTAACGGCAATTTCTCCAACCCAGTGGCCACTAATGGTTTGTCCAAATTAGCAGCCATACATAAAAAATTAAAAAAATCTCCTCAAAAAAATAATTACTCACAAAGTAACATACTTGGTAACTCATAAGCTAGCACGAGGTTTATGAAAAGCCGTGTTATAACAACTGTCCTTTACCGTCCATGGGAGGATAGAGTAAGTTACATTCATTCATTCATATTAACATTAAGTAAAATTTGTTGCTAATTGAAAATGATTCAACGTGAGTATAATAGTAAGTATTTTCAGGCATGAAATGCAACAATGTAAACCACCTATGATTCGACACAGAAGACCATTAATTAAAGGTTATGCTGATGTGTTTGTTGGTACAGAAGCTATTTTATGGGCAATAAAAACACTTAGTACTCATGAGGACAAACCAGGTACAACTTGTTTTGTTATTATAGTCTGTGTTTCTTTTGTAAAACTGTTTAGTTTCATTAGCAACCCAACTTCTGTGTTATGTGTTAATGAGTGTAAGTCCTATTCATACCACCAATATGCTACATTTCCTGTATGCTTGCATCCCTTGCTGCCATACAGATTTTAGGAAAAGGAAACAATTAAAATAACTAATATTTGTTGTGTTTAGATTTATTAGATCGTGTTAATGAAAATTGCAATCCGAACACAGAAAATGATTCACCTGCAACTTCAACAAACATTACTGAAAGTCAAGCAATAACATTGTTTCAAAAACTGATGGATGCTGGGTTGTTAAGAAATGGTGATTAAATTTATTTTAAAAGCATTTACACCACTAATATTGTGGTTTCTGATGACACACTTAATTTCAGTGCAAACATTTCAAGGATTTAAAAATGATCGTTCTCTATATCGGTTTTCATGTGATGATGATAATGCTGATGAAACGGTCTCAAGTGTTGCGTTGGGGTTTCGAATTTACAAAGGGTAAAATATATATATATGTAATGTTTTAGCTATTGTATATGTAAATTACCCATAATCATATATAAAATCTTTTTAAGTGTTTATATATTTCATTTGGTCGATTTAATCATTTTATAATCAGGGCAACTTGCAACAACTGCCAGCTGTTTCAAAAAGTTTTTAAGTTCGGGAAGCTGTTTACAAGTCAAGGTATGAAGTCATCTGACATAACAGCATGGTTGGTGGATACAGGTTATGCTGAGAACCAAGAAGCCGCTGTTACCTTGTGTAGACACTTACATAAACAGGGAATTATTGAACCAGGTACTTTTACTTGATATTAGATTGATGACTTGTAAACTTTTTCTTATCATTTTTGCATGTTTGTTTTAAGATGAAAGTTTACTATATATTATGTGTGTTAGTCATTGGGGCATATATCATATAGATTTGTGCTAGTGGTGCTCTATCAGCTGCTTTTATGACTTCTGTCATATCTGTCTTACATTAGTTAAGTCTTGCCTGAGTTAAAGCTTTATTGTGTGGAGTAAGATATGTAATTGAAGAATTATTACCATTCATCATAAATGATACATAGGCATATAGGCCTATGCACATGGGCGCCGTTTTATATGGTGCAGACGAGGCGGGCCTACTCTGGATATTATGCAGACGGTGCAGCACCTGCTGCGTATAACTGCATTTTATTAATAAAACCCGTTTAAAATTAAAGAACTAGTCGTTTTAAGCCCGCAAATAGCTAAAGAACTGTATATTCAAACGTACTGAGTTATTACGCCATCGATTGGCGTAACAACGATCATTTTCCGTAATGTTTTTCTCAACCACGCGTCCACGCATAACGCTTTGTTACGACATAGTAGCGATTCACACGCTGATTATTTGCGTCATATTATTATTTGATGCGTCGATTATTGACGTCATAATACGGTTTGACGCGTTCATTATTAGCAATCCAAGAGAAAGCAAACTGAATAGTGTACGTTTACGGTGGAGACTGTTTATTAAAACTTTAACGAAAAGTGAACATACGTTAGTTTTATACTTAAAACAGCTTGCTATGAGTATATGGCTAGCGCCTTTGCAAATACGGTTATACAACGACTGCATTAAAATAAAACAAATAACACATACATTGGTCTGTATTAAACACATTAAAGCTTTAACTTGACGGTTTAATCTTTGTGCGTGGCGGATGTCCTTGGATTCAATTAAGTACTTTAACAGCTATCTGCAGACATAGGTGCTTGCTTCATATTTTGGAACAAACTTTAGCTGCTCGTAAAATTAATACGTCATCGAAAGTAACGATTGACAGGAAAAGCCTATGTTGCGAATCGCTTAAAAACGATCTACAAACAGTTTTAATGCTTTAAAAACCCCTCAAACACTAGATCTGTACAAAATTAAGACCTATGTAATAATCAACAGCATTGATGTTTCTTGAGGCGTCATTAATGTTCGTGTGCGTATCGTACGAACAACGTCCTTCAAAGAACGACGAACGAGTTTGACTGTGTGATTTTGCCAGTTTCATACCCGCATGAACGATAGGCAGCAGCTTTGGCAAACTTTAATAGTCGCCGTTATTGTTACTGCTGCCATGGAAAGTATAGCTTAATCGTGTTTTGGCGCGAGTGAAAAAAACTCGCGTATACCGTATTTTCCTAATTTCTGCAAAACGAATGACGTCATCATAAACGTGGCCTCTTCTGCAATTTAAAAAAATCGGCGCCTATGCCTATGCAACAAGTATTTATCTTCAATGATTAATGATTATGTACATTCTGCAAACAAGCAGTTTAGTTAGTTGAAAGTTCCATTTATTATTATTTAAACTTTGACTTTATTGCTGAATGAAATTGTATGTAGTTATAAATATATGATATGTACAGACTTTAGCCATTTTAATGTGAACTTTGTACCCTGTTGTAAGTTGGTTGTCATATTTGTACTCCTTAACTGTGGTTGCATTCTTACCTAGACATGGTTACTAGGCATGTTTGTTCCATATTGTTTGAAATTATCAGCTGAGTACACATTTTAGTGATAAAGACACAATTTCAAACTATGTAGGTCGATTCACCAATTTGTATTTAGTTTCTTGCAGCATTAAAACTTGATTTTATTAAGTGCGACTATGGGAGCACACAAACTACAGTATAATTATCGGTTGTACCCTGAACACAGTAAGCGTATTGGTTTAATGAATCATAGATTATTAGGAATGTTTGTAACTGTACATATGACTGACATATCTGCCTACTTCTCCTAACTGCTTCTATACCTCTGAGGCGTAAACACCATTTGAAAGTATTTTCCAAAGTTTATTGAATTAAACTTACACTAGGGTAAACGCCTAGTATTTGGTGTGTAAGTTCAGTTCTATATTGATAAATCCATATACTGAACAGTGAATGCCCCATAGCTGAGTTTTTTATTGACTTTTGTTCGTTCTGGTTCTAAATATAAATCAAATATAAATTTATTGGAACAAAAGTAAGTAAGTAAATGAAAAAAACACTGCATACAAAACCCATTTGTTAGTTGTTTGTCCCTATATACGGTGTCTCCTTTGTTGAACGTGTGCACCTTTGAAATGCTTTGTCACCGTGGACAATAATGTATTTATCAAGGGTTATTGAAAGTTCATGGTGGTGACGGCTTACATGAAGGTTTAATTATACAAGGATAATTGCGCTTACATAACCTGCTTGTAGAACGCCCTTGCGTAGATACGGCTAGATAAATAAAGATGGCGAGTTCACCAAGCAACGTATCACTAATAAATTAATTTAGAACCACTCTGGTAGAGCTAGTCAGCTACCATGTTTTTATAATGTTAATATAAATTATTTCATTACTAATCATTTTTTTAACAAACAATTTAAAACCTTCGTGTATTTTACAATTCGTAGTGATTTTGTCCCACGTGTGTATATGGATTTAATTAAATTTCGCATTTAAAAAAATTAGCTATTTCTTAACTGCGCTCTTCATATTTGCACTAACACTTCGTTCTGCCTGAACACGCGTCTGCAACGTGCACAGCACATGCACGAGTGCGTCACATTAACTTCACCCGATTTGCAACAAAATTAGTTTTCGTTTTATCTCTGAACGATTTCCCCGAACACTTCCTGTACCGGTCGGATTGCTTCCGTGTCTTTCCCCTACCAAACATACAAGTATATATAGCTGAGTCGCAGAGATTATTCTTTTATATATTTTTATATTTTTTTTTATTTTTTTTCGAATTCCTGCTCGCATCTATCATAAATACACTAACTCGTGAGTCACTTACATTTACACACGAAATAATAAAGTTTGTAAAATCCTTGAAAGCATGTTTTCACCCATTTAATCAATATCAGTAGACGAAAAACAAATAATACCGATGCCACGTATATATGTTGTATGTGGCATAGGCTGTTTCGTATCCTTAGGTCAAAATAGTTATTTTAGGTTTTACGTTTACCAACTGCAGGTTAAAAACACTTGTTCATACGTTCAAAGCTTTACAAGGTTTATTTTTCTTTGACCATTTTTCTTTTATTACGTGTATGTATTCTGTTCTTAAGTGTTTTTGATCTGCCATCATAATTGCAAATTAGTTGCACAAAACATCAACTCATTCCTATCACATTACCTCTCCGTGTTATTATGACGTCACATTACATTCACTCGTGTTGTCGTTATGTCGTAAACTATTATTCACATCTGGTGCCATCCATTCTCTTTTTATTAAATTCTTACTTGGCTACGCATTGTCAAATCCCTGCTTTATGTCATTGTTGGAAATGTTATACTTAAATCCATAAATTGGCGTGAACAATTGATTGATTTGAAATCTTTTTAACTTAACCCATAGCTGGTACTTTACAACGTGCTTTATTTCAACATTCAAATACTATATACCAATGCTATTATTGTACTGGTTGTGCATGGTTTTGCTCCACTGAACGTTTAAGTCACCGTGGAGTCAATTCCAGTATTAAAATGAGGTAAAGTTGATTAGTTAGATTGTTTTTTTTTAATATTTTACATAACGCGTGCTATATCATAATGTTATTCGGCCTATTAGGGTTAGCTATTGCCTTCTCTTTTGAAAATTTCACTTGCGTTGCGGTTGAGGTCGAAAGAGACCAGCAATGATGGTCGAGAATTGTGTGAGACTGTGAGTGGTAACGTGTTTTGCACAGACTTGTTTTTCTCCAGTTTACAAGTATCGCCACTTATTTATTAATAGCTAGTGTGACGTCACAATACCGCCAACATTCAATAGACCCGAAAATTATTGCACGCTGTGCACGTTTCAAGTGCAACCCGAACTTAAATGAATAAACCGCATCGAGGAATAACAACGCAACTATATTAAAAAGTCTTGTCGAATTCATAAATATATACCTAAATACAATACACCTAATATTGTTACATTGTGACGTCTATTTAACTGCAGTGGATCATGAGAATATGCTGTTTGAGGCGGGAGGTTCTTTCTACGTGTTCACGGTTGATTATTCCCGACCCCCCATACCCGTACACAGGTTTCTTTCATCAGGAATCTCATACTCCAACGTTGAAACCACACAACGAAATGCCAGGATACACTTAAGGTGGATATGATATCTTTAAAATTTACGATTTCGTAAAATATGTGAACCGCAATGCAAGCGTCACAGCTTATAAATTGGCATTCGTCCGATACGTCAAAAAGCGTCATACCAATAAATAGGACGTGTCTTGGCAATTGTTCTATTTCGGCACATCATTCCTGGTATTACAATTACGTAACTTTGTTTAAATGTTACCGAGGCACACGAAGCGACACGATTTTTCACGTTTTATTGACGTAACAGTTAATTGAGAAAACTAATTACAGACAAACAAGTGACCAACTCATGGACCTGTCGATGTACAGCAGCGCAAATAAAGTGCACAGAAAAAAGGGTAAGACCCTTTTTTTATATTTCACATGGTTCCTGCAAATAATCTTTTCATTTGTTATTATACCCTCGTTGTTTCAGGATCGTCAAAATCGTCCGACGATTCAGGAATTCACGTGAAAAGGCAGGTTTTTATATAAACCTTTATTGTAGTGTTGAAACTCATTTTTCTAAATTAGTGCGAATACAAGTTGTTTTAATGATTTATATTATCATATGTTCGCTTCCACAGCTCATTACCTTATGAATCGTTATTAGACGATGATGGAGAAGTTACAAAGGAAGCTTTGCTTCACCCAGAGGCTCCATTTGCAAGAAAAGAGTTAAAAGTTAGTTTCCAGTATTAACAAAACACATATCCATTAAACTTAACTTATTACTTATATATCTTTTTTCATTTGTCTGAACGTGCTATAAGCGTATCACTGTGTATGAATTAGACCAACCTGGCTCTTTGTTTTTAATGCATTGCAAAACTTCACCTACATTACGACGTTGCTTTGCTTGGTGTGTCTCAAAACCCAAACATAATAGAATCTGGTACATATAGTAGGGTGGGGGAAGACGAGACACCTTTAGCACTTAATATCCCAATATCCTGATCGTGTTTTAAACAATTAACAACGGTCTATGGAAGTCGTGAGTATATAGTTTTATAGTTCTTGTTCTTTGAATGTTCTTTGTTTACTACTAAATTGGACGAGTTAGTATTTATATATATATACTTAGTATTTGTATTCGTAACAATCTTTTATGAACTGATGCATCTTAAGAGATAATTCAAAATATACTTTCTTACACACAGATTTATCCCGATGGTGTAGGTTATGGCTTCGTAGTACGCGGTAGTGGTCCATGTTATGTGAAAATAGTGGATCCCGATTCACCTGCTGGTAAAGCTGGTTTGGAGGTGGGTGCTGTTTAATTGTCAAGTACGATTTCATATGTCAAAAATATTAATACTAACTTTATTTGTCTCTTCGATTACGGTAGCGAAGATTTAGAAATATTTTAATTGAAAAGACAGGATATAGCGACAAAACAGCAGTAGTTAAACACGCTTACAGTTAAAAACATATTTACATTTAATTGGAAGAAAATCAGCGTGGTCGCTACACCTAGCAGACAAACAAGATAAACTTCTAATAGAAACAAAAGAATGCGTAGAGACTCGCCTTGTATTCTATGCTGCATATCTACTTGGTTAGCTAAGTAGACCATTTCATTCTGGTAATAAAACAATAAAAGGTGAAATTACGTGGATCTAAGTCACCTAACGTTTTAGGCTCAGCAATACATTAGCGAAATAAACGGAAAGAATGTTCTTCACCTTCCCCATAAAGCAATCGAAGATCTAATATTGAATGGACCGAAATATTTAACCATCGTTGTACTTAGCTCTGTAGCCCCATCTGCCGACGGTGTAAAGCAAGAGGAGGTAAGACCACTAAGTTAATCGCTACCGTTTGAAGCAACAACATATATAGTAGGGTGGGGTAAAATGGGACACTTTTAGCACATTAATATCCAAATATCCTGATTGTGTTTTAAACAATTTCCAACGGGCTACACGAGTCGTGAGGGTACGGTTTTATCATTTTGTGAATGTGCTTTGTTTACTATCAAATGGGACCAGGAAATAGAAAAAAAGTCCCATCTTACCCCACACTTCTATACCCATTATTGGTTTAAAAATATAAAAAAAACGTTATTATTGTTAAACAGGCTTCCCCTTCAACACCTTCGGTGGTTAGCAGGAAACCTCGAGTAAGTTTACCATCTGCCCAACCTTGGATGAAGCAGCAACCAGCGATTGTTAATTATACCGAGATAAGGTACCAACCCCAGCAACATGTAACGGAATAATCATTCACTGAACATGGGATGTTCTGGTTGATGACGTCATTCGGAGCTGCGCCAAGTGCGAATATGTTCGTGTGAAGATGAGTTGTGCTTCAGTTCAATCAAACTTTCATTCCAATCCAACCAAAACCAAATCTTAGTTTAAACATGTTGTAAATAAGTTTCTATTATGAATTCTGGATTCCATCGACGTTTAAATTCAAATAGTCTGCCTCAGTTTATATGTTGCTTCATATCCGTGATAACACATTCATCACTGAAGTTATATATAGTAGGATGGCGTAAGACGGGACACCTTTTCATTCTATTTTCTCATCCTATTTTATCGCAAACAAAGAGTATTCAATGAATTGTAAAAGCGTATCCTTACGTCTCCCGTATACCGTTGTTATTTGTTTAAAACTCAATTCATACACTTGTATTTAATGTGCTAAAGCTGTCCCGTCTTCCCCATCCTATTATATACCTCCGTTTTTTTAGTTATTTTTATAAATAGTTCTAGTTTATTCAATCAGTGCTCATATATCGGTGTCGTTGACAATGGCTTGAACCTACTAACATCGAACCTCGATAAACTATGTTCCATTTTTATTGCTTTGTTTTGCTTGATTGTTTAACTTTTAACGTATACGCCTCATTCACATCAATGCTTTTAGTGCTATTTGTTTTGCGTGTCAAGTGTTACTTGTATGAAGGAATGGCTTATTTGTAGTTAATAATTATAAAAGGGATCATTGAGAAGTGTGCGTTTATTTCTTCAATACTTTGTATGTGTATGAACGTCTCGATACTACCATCCACTACACATTTGAGGGGGTAGTTTACCTTTCTCTAGATTTTCGATAGCCACTTATCGAAAGCCGAGCACTTAACTGCTCACAGGAGAGTTTTGCTGTCCGTATTCTACTTCATCATACACCGCTCGTGAGTATAATTCTTACAGTAAATGTTAGAACCGGAGAAAGTACTGACGTGCAGTTGGCCAGCTAATATTCAAGATTATTTCTAAATAAAATGCACCATGCAAAAAGCGCAGGTACAGTGTATTGTAACAATGTTCTACGTTGTGACATGATAAGTTAGAATAATTTCCGTAATTATTGTTTAAAAGTAACGAGGTGTTAACTGGAATTGCAGTTTCGCAATCCAGCACAAGGAAATCGAGTCGTCGCAAATCGTTCAGCAGTACAACTGCTCGTTCTAAACGTGCGGTAACTGATATAGCATCAGGTAATGTTAGATGTAATATGGGCAATGCCAAGTTATTCTAACACTTGCCTATTTGTTCTAGAACCATGTCTTAAAGATGATACACGAAAGGAGCAGCGCCTGTTCTTTCCAGTTGCTAAAGTGCGTGATATCATTTTAACTTCTCTAAAAACTTTCATTACGGTAAGTTCAGTAATTCCAAATGACATAGAAATAACCTACTGTAGACTCAATTAAGTGTTGTTACATACCCAAAATAGGCCTACGCTGCGCTGTTCCGGTGTGGTAATATATTCGTTTCGTTTGATATATTTCGTTTGATATATACCCGGCGCCTTGGTTTAGTGGTTAGCGCGCCTGCCTGTAACCCAGAGGTAATGGGTTCAAGGCTCGATGCTGCTACCATTGTGGGCGTATGTGTCCTTGGGCAAGACACTTAACGGCTTTTCTAAATTATCAGAAATACATAAAAAAAAAGAAAAAAATCCTCAAAAAATAATTACTCACAAAGTAACATACATGGTAACTCGTAAGCTGGCACGAGGTGTTAAACCCGTGTGATAACGACTGTCGTTTTTCGGCCACGCAAGGATAAAGTAAGTTACATTCATTCATTCATTTGTATGCGCAGTAGCGCCTTCAAATATCTCAGTTGGAACGAATATATCACGACAGGCATGTAGGGAATGTAGACTACCAAAATACGTATATTACAGTAACATTTGTGTGTTAACTTGATTGCTTCGCTTATTTAGTTTTCTTTATTTGCAGAAGTCAAACGACAATTCTAATGTTTCCATAGAGGCTTTAAAGCCCCAACAGAAGATGGCGCTACAAATCAGCGACGATATAAAAGAGAAAGTAAAAAGCCTTTTTCGAGAAACGGAAAACAGTAGGTAAGATCAAACATGGCCTACTCAATACACGGCCTAGGAATACACCGAAACTGCTCAGAAAATAAGAGGCCTATTGACGCGAATAATGCCCATTATAATACATTGTTACGTCACGGTTTTATGAATGGATTTCCTTCATTTTGAATGCAGTTTGCAGTTGTTGGTAGGTTCAATACCAGTTCTAGGTTGTTTTAACTAACAGTTTATCACAGAACGTGTCGCCGGGATATTTTCTTGTTTAGTTAAAATCATACCAGACATATAAAGCAGCGCAAAAGGTTTATTAGTATATAAATATCAGTTTATTAAGCATAAAGAGAGACGAGCAATCAGATTCAGTTTACCAACACAGAAAACCTACGTTTTGATTATATTTAATTTAGTAGACAGGCATTTGGCAAGTTTTATAATGCAGCACACCTTTATAATTTTATTTAGATTAAATTGTAAGCCACCAGAATTATTAAGCAAGCTATTTAAGCATGGTCAATAGGTGTACCGTAGTTGGATAAAAATATTTGGATAAGGGTACCATCTGTGCATGTTATGATCATGAAGAAGTGGCAAGAAGATCTTCAGGAAGGAAGACTAGTCAAATTTAAACAACGACAAAGGTCTAAAGTTAGACACAACACTTAAGTACGAAGGGAGGCTATCGTGAGTTTGTTTGTATTATACAGTCTTAATTTATGATGTGCTGTATGACCCATTTTTTGACCTTGAGGAAGAGCCTCTGTCCTGCTTTAACAAAAAAAAACCTCGAGTAGAAAATGGGTTATGAGCAGCAGGACAGATCAAGGCATAAGCACCTTGAGACAAAAGGCTGATGCTTGTGTTTATCCAATATCCTATATTGTTTTTAAGGACCGGTTTTAAAAGTCCACAACGGACATATCAATTAACTTACTTGTTGTTACTGCGGTGTTGTTTTGCTAGATATGCATAGGCTGTCTTAAAAAACTTCTGTTTTAAGCCAAATACTATTTTCACTCAGCGACTGAGCCAAACTGTCGGTAAAACTTACTTGTATGCCGCACGTGGTTAAAAGTAACTCCTATCTGTTCAGTCATGCTTAAACATTTATAAAAAATATAAGATGTTGACAAAATAACCCGAAAAATAAGGTAATTTAACCGGGAATGGTAAATAAACTGTTATTTGATGCAAAAACTACTGCCAGACAGCAAAATCCATTCATAAAACCGTGACGTAACAATGTATTATAATGGGCATTATTCGCGTCAATAGGCCTCCTATTTTCTGAGCAGTTTCGGTGTATTCCTAGGCCGTGTATTGAGTAGGCCATGGATCAAAGAACATAGATACTTTGGGTAAGATTGGTGGCACCATGAATGTAACTATAGGGTTGTGCTTCACAGCCCTAATGTAACAATAGTAACTTGCTTTATCCTCCACGTGGCCGGAAACCGACATTCGGCATAACACGGGTGTTCCAGGTAATTTGTTTAACTTAATGGTCACTAAAACTTTAAAAGTTATAAAGAAAAAAGGTCACTTACGAAGTCACATATTTGTGATATCCAGTGCATGCACGCAAGAGGTATATGCAGTCACTGGATGTGATAGGCTGTTGTTGGCTCTCGTGTTATAAATCGAAGCTTCCCCGTCACCACGAGGGATAAATAAGTAATAATAGTGTTGATTCCTATCATTTAAGCTGAGTGCTCTGTTTAAGGTACAAACTCGTAGTGTACGTTATAATTGGAGAAACTTCACACACTGATTTTATCTGTGCAAGTCGTTTCATGTGGGATAAAACTTTGGATAATTTTGCCGAAGCCAACTTTCGGTGGAAGAATGTCTTCGCTGTAGCAATGGCATACGGGGTTTACTTTGATTAAAAAAAACCGTTTGTATATTGTGCTTACAATAAAAACATTTCTGGTTACGCAAAAGTTTAACAAATATATATACATTTACTTGACCAAGTTACTTTTTAAAATATCGTTCAGTAATTCAACTGCTTAAAGTTCTTGATTGTTTAATTTTAATATTGAATTTACTGTGACGTAGTACAAGCGACTTGGCTAACATAACCTTGCTGACTATAACATGTAAGTTATATGACTGTCAGGTATAAATACATATCTGTAAACAACCTGATACCTTGTCGTCCTTGCAGATGAAAGTTCTCGCCATTTCTGTAACGATTCCCTGAAACACCCGAATTTGTATGTCGGGATTTTTCAGGGACTCGTTGAAGATTTTTTGGCGGATTTTATATTTCTTGCATAACGTATATATATTCCTATACCAACACCTGTCGTCCAATATCTGCACCATAATGTATATTCCTATTTCAGCACACTCGCCTTTATTTGCTTTTAAAAGAAACATATTTATGTATAACTTGTTGCGTCTATTATTATATTATACTATACCTTTAAAGACACCACTTATAATCTTTCTTATTGTTTCCGTATCTGAAAACCGTTTTTTGAATGAGCTTTGTGTCACCAATGTGGAACGTCTATGTGCTGTACCATGTTGTCAACCTGTTTGCATACTGTAAATCAAACGCTAGTTAAACATTAGAACTCCGATATAGATGAGCCAAAATATCTTAGTAGGTTATTCGTTCACTGAATAAATTTGCTACAGCAAACATTTAGGTCTCGAATCAAAGGTTTATTAAAACCCTGGTCAATGAAATAATGCATTAAATATTTCAGGCAACAATTTTATTTTTATAGAAAAGCAATGATTTTCTTCACGGAACAATAATTGTATAGTGATACAGTTAGAATGGCATCGGTAGAAACATTTAACATGCTTACCATATACTTCTAACCGTGAGAATACAGCATTATTTGTAGCCTTTACATTTAGCTTGCTTACTATCACACATAACATATTATGTGCCTTCTACTAGTTTCCATTTCTTTTCCAAGTTCCGATTACTCTGACACTACTCGAAGTAGGTGCGTCCCTTTTATACAGTGAAGATGTCTGTGTTAACGATATTCGTGTCCTGTTATATCTTGGCTACTAGTGTAGAAGATGTTTCGAGTCAGCAAAGCAAATATGAAAGTTGATACGCTGCCCGGATACTAATACTACTCCGATATTCTTGTTTGGTAAAAACCACAACCAGATAATTGTTCGCATCAGGGAAACTTTATTAAGAGTTTACGGCTAAGGAAATACCTGTCTGTTACGACTAAGGGATTTTCCATGCCAATTAGTGTTTTACATTTAATAATTAAATGAATTACCATACAGAGCTTAATTGCCACAAAAAATCTAGTATCGTATAATAACCGTCTTTAAAAAAATTGTGGGCTTTCTATTGTAAGGTGTTACTCGTGGACGTGGTCAAGTGTATTAAGAAATAAATTAGACTTTATTTCCCGTATGGCAGATGAAACGTTAGTTGATTAGTTACAATAAAACTGTTGTTTCGGTTTTAATAAAAACTAACTTTTAGTTTTATTTCAGAAGGCCAGTTTTTAAATAAAACTAAAATTATTGAGTTAAACAATTAAATTATGGATCGTCAATTAAATTAGAAATGGTTCGCAACATATTTATCTAAATGTAACCCAGTAAAAGACGTATTGAATTTACCTGGATACAAGTTTTATGTTCACTGAAGCCATTGCTACGAAACATATTATAATTAATCCGTAACGTTAAATAGTTAATTAAAATTTATTTTTATTTTAAGTTTTACAATGTTCTGTGGTTGATTTGCAAGTTAAGGGGCAAGCTAGTTTACCCCCAAAATAGTAGTTCATTAAAAGCGCTGTAGTCCATGTTGTGTTGTAGATGTACCGACGGGTCAAATACATACAGTGAAGCAAAAATCTACTATTGGAATATATAATCTGCAACCAAATATTGCAAAAAAACGCATCACCGCGAATCATTTAGCTTTTACATGACTATACATAAGAACATGATTATACGTAAGTAGCATGTTTAATATACATAAATTGATCGTACATTATGACGTAGTTGAAGGGGGTAAGTTGGGAAATGGGGCAGAATGAGATATTTGAGGGAAATCTCCTTTAACGTGGTTAAACAAAAGAGCGGCAAATCATGACTGTTCTTAAGTATTATAATTCGGTGTTAAACAAATACAACATTTTTCAAGCTTAATATTAGTTTAAATACTTTTGTAGAATGCAATATTTTTCAATTGAGGTCTGAACAATACCAAACTTGATTTAAATTTCATTCATTAATCAAAACCAACAAGAATTTAGAACAGACCCGTCTTCCCCGCCTGTTTGCGAACCGCTTAGAGGCATCTGGTGTGTTTTGATATATTCAAGTGAAGTGAAGTGTTGTTAATTAATAAACGTACAATAGTACAAATTTAGGTATCACTTAAAAACGATATATTTTGATTTTTAAAATGTTGGACAATATGTGCTTAAGTATCCCATCTTACCCCTCCCGACTGCATTTTAATACATAGTGGAGTTGGAGGAGACGATACCCTTACTATTTGACAACACTTCTAGGAAATATGTTAAAACACACGGGTAGTTATTTATCGACTCGCACACCAGGAGTAATTTAGGCGATTTACAAACAAGCGGGGTAAAGTAGGCCACTAAAACCTTATTCATTTTGATTAATAAATGGATATATTATTATGGAAGTAAATAACATGAAATAATATTGTTTTGTATTTTGTCTATCATCAAATGGGTCTCGTCTTTGCCCGGGTCCCTTCTTCTCCACCCTATAAATGGCGATGTCGGTTAGGGCACCCGCTTCTTACCTAGAAGTAATGGGTTCAAGGCTTTTTGCTGCTACCATTGTTGGCGCCTCATGTAGCCTATCCTTGAGCAAGATATTTGACGTCAATTGCTCCAACCCAGTGGTCACTAATGGGTTGTACAAATTATCAGCAAAAAAAGAAAAAAGATATTAAAAGAAATAATCACCCATAAAGTATAACATATTTGGTAAGTCGTAAGCTGGCACTAGATCTATCAACAGAACACCCACGTTAAACGACCATCGTGTTCCAGCAACGCAAGGATAAAGTAAGTTTAAACATTACATCTATTCATATGTGAATAAATATAAATGTGGTAAATGTTGGGTTCTGTCTGCTTGATTATAACTTTTTATAAAGAAATATACGTTTGTGCGTCAGAGACATTTTTTACCGGTGTCGTAATATTTTCGTTCCGATTAATATATTTGTACCGGGCGCTATTGCGCATACGCCGAGACGCTACTGCGCATGCGTAGTAGGTCAGAACAAATATACAATGACCATCCGGTCCAAATTTATTACGACCATCCGTTGAAAACGTTCCAGATACGACGTTTACGCGTTAAAACATTAGTTTTTGATTTAAAGACAACAGAACTCAGTTTATTGTTGTCTTATTTGTATCCTAAAAAAGGTAAGTATACCACTAACAAACCTATTTTATGCTAGTTTAATTGGAACATTTTATTTATAATTTACAGGTGTTGGTGGACCTAGGTGATCCTAGAATACAAAAATTATAGCAGCCACTTTCAAAACCAGCTTCTAATTGTCTTACTAACATAAAATTTGGGCTTGTTACTAACAAGATGCCAGCGGTACTCTAAAATAAAATTTTAATAATTCGAAAAAGTAGTACCTGTTAATATTAATTTTCATCATAAAAAAATTATTTATAAGAATTTCTACCGATCCAGGCTTGAATAGCCTACGTTATTATAGCGCTAATTATAGTACCTAAAAATAAACCATTATTTTATTTAAGAAAGTGCGGGGACGGGTGTTATATAAAAAGCATAGTCATATCTAAATCATATAAATATCAAATTTTTAAATAATTTCCTGTAAATTTAACTTGGCATGGGTACATTATATAGGTCACTAGCATTGTATTTCCATAAAATAAAATAATATAATTTCAAAAGAAAAGTAACATTTTTCCACGTAACTTTTTTCAATCGGTACGTATTTATTAGAGCAATTGGATATGTTACGACATCGGTATTTATTTGTGTCACGAGTATTTTCATCTGCCGGAGTGTTCATATTCTGCACGAATATTAACGGTTATCCCTATAGTCCAAAACAAATGTAAGGTTATCCCTGCTCCAAAGCAAGAGTGTTAGTAATGAACATTTTGTTTCGGACAGACCACTTTTCCGTCAGGAACATTTTCTGTGCAACTTGTAAATACTTTCGTCATCTTTTCGTCACTAATAATTTTTACTTCTCATATACTTTTTTGTTGGTTTATGAACATATTGACTTTTATGTTGCATATGGAAATTCTTTCGTCACAAACAATATTTTTTCTGTAATGGACACGCAAGTCTAATATAACGCTTTTAACGAAATATTATTTTACCAAACAAGGTTTTGAAGTCCAATTTAGGTTGCATCATGTCAAAAATACAACTCGTATTAAAACAAGCGGCATTGTGAAAACAACGATTCCGAAAGAACGAAAGCACTTTATTCACCCTCGCACCCGCTCAACTAGTTATAGGCCTAACGTATGTAAATATGTGGGAAAATGTTTGGGGAGACTTTTTATTTTTGTATAATATATAACTGATAATCACCCCATAACGGGATTTGGAGCCGTTAACTGTTGTCTTTTCCAGCAAGGACATACACGACCATAATCGTGACAGAGTCGAATGGTCTCAGGGTCTCGCGTCTTCCCCCACTACACTATATTGAGTACTGTGGGGAAGATGAGACACCTGTACCATATCATATTTAAATAACCGGATCGCGTTTTAAACAATTGACAATGGTCTTTGGAAGTCGTGACTCGTGCGGATACGGTTTTATAATTCTTTGAATATTGTGCGTTTACTACCAAATAGGAGAAAAAACAAAAAGAAAACGTGTCCCATCTTCCCCTACCCTACTATAAAAACTGTTAAAGACGAACTCAAACCCTTTTGCATGAGAAGTTGTAATTTTAAAAGCATGAAAATTGTGTATTGATAACAAAACTAAGTTTGCCCTAAAATGTGTAAGCTACATTTATGTTCCCCGGTTAATTATGTATCTAAGCCACCACACCGTAAAGATTACGACATTTCAGTATAGATTAAAAAAACTAAGTGATAGGTTGTGGTATATGATCGTGATGTAGGTATTTCAAAACAATTTCAATAGCAGTCGAGTCAACCAGAAACCAGCAAAGCGAAACGGTTCGAATCACCGGATGCAATCGTCAGGGGGAATAATAGATTCTTGTGTATAGGCAAAGGCTTACGCTGTGCTTGTTCTGAGTTAGGTAAACATGATGCTATGCTTTTAGAGAGAACACATTATGAGCGTGTTCGAGTGAACAGGGAAATATTTATACATGTTTTAATATGTAGCTTCTCTGATAACAGAGTCCAGGTCTTCTAAAAAAAATAATGGTGTGTGTTGTATATAGACTATACTGGATAGAAATAAAAGCACTATAGTAAAGATTGAGGATTTAGTACGTAGGTAGGAAGTGAATTGAAGTGGTACTTGCGACTGTTTACTATGTTGCATCTTCTATGTATTAACATCACGGTGTCAAAAGCTTACTCCGGTAACTAAACGAGACATAATTTATAAGTCGTTTTCACATATAAGGCTCTATTATAATAGTAAAAAAAGTATAATAATATGGCAGTTGAAAACGAATGAGCAGTTAACATCCTTCAGCATAGGGGCTGTGGTTAGTTCGTTTAATTTGGGCGTGACAACATAACGTGAAAACTGTAAGGCGACTAACGCAGCATATAAGGCTTTATATGGAAACAAAAGGAAGCTTAACATTACTTCCTTGTTGTGGCGCAACAAACTTATAAGCCACGTTTCAAGTTGGCATTTTAACTATTGTTACTTACGTGTGCTTGTCATCAGTTGCACCAGTTTTCTTATTATGACATTACAAGTCTTCGTTTAGAAACTGCGTCATTTCCTTGCGCATGAGTGTGGAAAGCGGTGGGTTGCATTGTGGGTTTGAACAGGAAGCAGTGACTACACACACACACGCATTGTCTGCTTGCGTCGCAATAACAGTTTCTTGTGTCAGTAACCGCTATAAGCATAAGGCAGACTCAGCTTCAAAATATGTTTACATTGAAAGTACGAAAAAATACAAAACTACTTAAACAAACAATATAGTGGCTTATATGGCGTTTGAAGTAGTAGTGAGCAAAAGAAACGCTAAATTTATGCTTAGATTGCTCAGTTTTAAACTAAACACCGCGTTATTATATTTATGCAGTACAGATGACGTCATATACTAAAATACGAATTGCTGAGAGAAAACTTAGATGTAAATAAACAAAACAATCTGACCGTGAACATTTTATTATTGTTAAAATTTAAATTTTAAAAACGTTAAAAACTAAACATAACCTCGCGAACAACGTTTTCGTGATAATGCAAATTAAATTTATGATACATCGTTTCGTGCGTGGGTTTATCCTTGCACAGTTTTGTTTCTGGCACGAGTATTTACGCACATGTAGTCACGAAATCATTATTCAAACATTAGTAGATTATTAATACAGATTTAGTAACCATCCTCCAAGTGTTTTTACAATTAGGAAGTGTACTGTTGTTGTTATTACTGAAGTACAACACTGTACTGCTCATGGGGAATGCGTGCGGTGGAAGAAAAGAAACTCGACTGGTTTTGATTGGACTTGATCTTGCTGGAAAAACTTCAATTTTAAACAGATTACGGTTTAATGAAGCTGGTGCCACTACACCGACAGTTGGATTTAACTTTGAAACAGTTGCGTTTAAAAATTGTGACATTAATATCTGGGATACGGGCGGCCAAGATAAGATCAGAGATTTATGGCGGCATTATTATGAGGAAGTAGACGGAATTTTATTTGTTATCGACTCAACGGACCAAGGAAGGATAGATGAAGCTAAAGAAGCTTTGCATAAAGCCATGCGTGATATTAACTTAAAAGATGCTTTCTTGTGCGTCTTAGCGAACAAACGTGACCTTACAGAACAATGCATGTCGGTAGATGAAATTCGTAACCGCCTACAACTCACTTCGTTCCCAGAGACCAGAATTTGGACTCTGTTGGAAGTGAGTGCAGTAAAGGGCACCGGACTAGAGGAAGTTCTCACGTGGATATCGTCAAAACACCGAAAATAGCTTCAAACCGAATAAAGCAATATTTTTGTGTGGCTAATAATGATACAAGATGTACTAACATTTTATTTAAATTTTAATCTTCAGCATTTCGCTACTGTAATCGAAGCCCATATTCCAAACATGCTTTTTTAAGAACTGCATCGGAAATCTGGTTTCTATTTCACGCATACTTTACAAGAAAATGATATTTTAAGAAATGCTAATTTTTCATTTACATTGAAACGTTCTAAGAATGACATACCTTGCCACGAAGATTGTAGTTAGATTGTTAGTTCTATTTATTAAATAATATATTGTAATTTCGTAACAAGTTAACGATCAGTGATAACTCTGCATTGACTTAAAAATATCTCAAACCTATTTATTCCACTCTTTTATTTTGTGAAACGGTCAAAACAGCTACTATGCAAGTTCATTTTGACAAGGAAAAGCAAGAAATGTGACACAAATATAGTGCACACATAATACGCAGTTGGCGACGCGCAGTGAGATCCCGTCACCAGCACCCACCTATGCACGCGCGACTACGATCTTACTAAAAGTGGCGTTGCTAATTGATCGCCCAGGCCAATGTACAGTTGGTTCACCAAAATCTACAGGTTTGTATAGATATTGCACAGTTGCGATTTCAATACGAATTCCTCGCAAGGAAACGTTTTGCTTTGTATGGTTGGGCGATTTGACAGTTGTAAATAATATATACAGAAGATGGACTACGTAACAGCATTATGGCACTCCATTTCGTTTACACATACAAATTGTTCCACGGCTAACAACATTAGAACATTTACAGCGAAAAAAAAGCGATTGAGTTATTTGTCTCATTAGATTTCGCAATAATTTTCTCTGTACTTATTTATAGCACCAAACCTATAGAAATTGGGGGAGTTTTACTGCGATTTCATAATTGGAGAACGTCGCTACTTATTTGAAGTAATCACCGAACACCTATACAAACATAAAATATACAAATTTTCTTGTTTGAGTTGAGATTCGCGTTACGGTAGTCATAAATAAAAAAAAAACAGAAAATGAAAATTGAGAAATTTTAAGTTTATAGGCTACAATTGCATGCAAAAAAAAAGTAGTTAATACAATCGCAGTGCTGATTAAAGGTTGGCTGAATGCTATGATTTTTGGTCTTGGGGAAAATTACAAACGTACTTATGCTTTCCGCCTTATAATGTGACGTGTTTTAAGGCACAGCGGACAATGGGGTTTGTTATGTTGCTTGTTAGCAAGAAAAATAAAATTTGGCGTTTACGTTCTGTAGTGAAAGCCTAGTAACGGCGACCCCAAGCAGGAGCGGCAGACGAAGATTTGTTGCCGCTAGATGGCCCTCCGAGACTTGGAAACTCTTCCAAGTTGTTTGTATCCACAGATCCCTGTAAAGTGAACAATATTTATTATACACCAACAATACGGTTTACCAGCAAAACCTGTGCATCTTTGAATATTGTAGTAAACACATTCAACATACTGATAATGTTTAAATTTACATATAGTAGGGTGGGGAAAGAGGACACATTTTCACTCTATTTTCTTGTCCCATTTAATAGTAAACATGAACATAAACATGAACTCGACTTCCATAGACCATTGTTTTGTTTAAAACACGACCAGAATATTTGAATATTTACCATAATACCCCCCCCCCCCCCTCCTCTCCTTACATATAACTGATGTGCCCAAGTTTTGATTAATGTGATAAACTTACTGGTTGATGCCACGGTGCATCTCTTACAACAAAAGGTGCTTTGTTTGTGGACCTGGATGACTTTTCATTGCCCTGATAGGTAGAATGGCTGTACCTCTTCGTTTCCTCTTGTTCAGCAATATCTTGCATCTGTAGTAACAATGTAAATATACACTCGTATACAAACTTCACACACAATGCTTACATATTCTTCTTCCAAGTTAAGAATATGTTCAACACATTCATCTACTTTCTCAAGTGCACCCGTCACTGTCACTATATCTTCATCTTTTGGGAATCGAATATCAACCTGTTGCAAAATATTCACATTAAAGCTTCAACTCTTGAGTGTATTCATCAATGAAAATAGTAACATTTTTTATGGAAATATTTATTTTGTAGCAACTTACTCCAAAATCTTCCATGATCTTCTTGATTGCTCTTCCTTTTGTTCCAATGAGTCTCGGATGAACTTTACGATCGATGTGGATGTCCTGACTGATATGAGACTCGAGTTCGTTGACGATCTTCATCACCGCATCCCTTGCGCTCTCGGTATTCTTCTCATACCCGATGATGCGAATCTGATCCTGGAATAAAGGAAGAGGTGATGAAATAATGATAAAGAATACCAGTCCATGACTATGATGACAGTACATGACATGTATAATACAAAATATAAAAGATAACAATTCCCCAAGCACCTGTCGTGCACGGAATATTTGGATTAAAATGGCTATTTAAAAAAAAACATTTAAAAAAATACTCAATTAGTAACGTATCAACCAATGACCAACCTTTTTCTCATCATCACGATCAGGGAACTGAATATTAACGGAATGTTTGTTCCTGATATCGGTGACCGTTACACCACGACGACCGATAATTTGTGGATGATATTGGTTGGGAACATCAACTGTGAGTGTGAAGCCACGTAGAACCTGGATAAATCATGAATGTGTGTGAGTATTGATGAAACACTTTATATTTAAGAGTTTAAAAGATTAAAATGGACTTGCATAATTTTTAAGTATAAGCTGCTTTAGGAGATTACACCAGTTTAAATTAAATAAGCAATGGCAATACTTATGTAAGTTTAAACACATTGTTTTAACCAAATATTCTGATTGGGCTGTTTACATTTAAAGAATAATAGTTAGTTTAGCAATAAATATTAAAGTTAATTCTTACTCTGTCTTCTTCTTCCCCTTCAATAACTTTCACTCTTTCCATCAAACCTTCTTTGGCTGCTTCAAGTTTTGAAGAAACTCCAGTGATCTATTAAAAAACAAATATATGAAAAGTAATTATAGACCAGTGTGGGGTTAATATGAATGCTAGAATAACTTAGGTTAGTTTTGGTTTGTTTATAAAAGCTTCAGGCACCATCAATTTGACTTTTATTATAAACAAAAATATGTATTGCCTGATAGCAAAAAAAATGTTTAATTTTATCTAGACACATGTCAGCTAAACATGATCTCCAGAGAAAGCAAAACTGAATATTGTAGCGCAGGTATACTGTTGCTGAGTTATAAAAACTCTGCATATAGTAACACCAGGCACTTCATGTTGCAAACGGGTTCCAAGCATGAAGCAACATTAAACTGCTCCTGCCTGATCAAGTTTGCAATCAATTGAAAAATAAGAAATCCACAAACCGTGATAAAGTTACTGTTCTGATCAGCTGGTGGAATACTGATTGTGATGTCATAATCTTCCATGAGTTTCCGGACACCAAGACCTTTTTGTCCGATAATATATCGGTGGAACTTGTATGGGACGTCAACTTGTTCTGATATGGGAACCAGAGCCTACGATAATATAAGAACATAAATAAACGACCATAGTTTATCTTATAAAAGTTAACGATCAAGTTATGTTTGGGTGGAAATCTTACCAAGATTGCTTCTTTAGCTTTCTGACATCGATCCTTGTGCCCAGTGATGAGGATGAGATCTTTGTTCTCCTCTTCATTCGTCCCGTTCTCCACAACTTCACTTTTATCACCGTTTGCAGGGGCTGAATTTTAATAATTTGTTTAAATTATTATTTTTAAATATAAATAGCATTTTAACTAGTATAGTAATAGAGGAATATACAGTCAGATGTTGAATGAAATAACCATGATAAACACATGGCAACATTACAGTTGTATTCCACTTAACTACACCAGTGGTTTCCAAACTTACGATTGTAACCTCACACAATATTTTAATTTATGAACTTGCGAACAAAACAAATACCAAACAAAAATTAACTTCAAAAATACTGTTAAATCAAATGCAATTAATTTTTACACAAACTCAAATAAATCAGAAATGGAGTTTTTTAAGTCCAAATAACTGAATTACTTAAAGAATATAAAATCATTAAAATTTTTATGTAATATTGACTTAACTGAAAATGCATACAATTTTTTACTTGTATACCCCCTAATAAAATCCTGTAATGGCAAAGGTACACCATTTACCATGGTTTAGGAACCACTCATTTATTACAAAATATTTTTAAAATGTACCATCACCATCTCCCTTGTGCGACTTCTTAACATTCTTCCTCGACTGTTGTTGTTGCTGCCTCTTATTTACACCTGAGTTCTGAACTGCTCACATGTGAACAAGGTCAGGCATTACACAATGTTATTGTTAATTCAGCTTCAACTAATCACTGAGCTACACCTGAGTTGATTGCTAATGATTGAACTACTGTGTTTGTCACTGCACTAGATTAGTGTTTTCTATTCAATCTACAAATATAATATCTACATGATGAGATATGGCTTCATGGTGCCACATGACCACCAATAGTCATTGGCTGATAATCATTTCTTTGATATTATCAGCCATGAATAAATAGCAACCACAGATGGCTAAATGCTTCTTACCATTATTTCTTGATGGGAATTTCACTTGAACATTAAACTGTGATGTGACACCTTGTATGTTTCGACCCTTTTGGCCAATCACTGTGCGATGATATTGTTCATCAACCAAACATTCAATTGTCACTTGATTATCCTGATGGAAGGTAAAAGAGAAAAATATGAAGGATATCTGTTGGAATGACACTTAAAAGTAAGCATTGCTTAACTCTTTATAAAAAAAGTAAAAGCAATTGCATACAATATTAACATATTAAGAAACATACCAAAGTCTCGGAGTCCCATTGGGCACCACGCAGTAAAATCTCACTGTTACAAAATAGAATAGACCCCACTAAAGTACTCCTGTTTGTACCCTTATTGCTACTACTAGTAATCAATTCCAGGGTTGTTTTATAAAAAGTAAAAAACAACAAAGTAACTCAACGAACCAGATCATCAACAAGTTCCGCGAGTTTGCTCTTTGCTCCTTCCACACACTCCGATGGTCCCTTGATGCGGACGGTGGATGATTCATCCCCGATCCTTGGGAAGGAGACGGCAACTCCTCCAAATTCATCAGCGATATCACGAAGAACAGCTCCTCTTCGAGCAACAAAGTATTTGTGATGTTTCTGCTCAATTTCCATCTCAATCTCGACAATGTTTTCCTAATTAAACAACATTCATTAAAATATTTTTCACATTTAATTGTATTCCACAGCCATTTTATTAAACTGTCATAGAATAGATGAACAGTTTAAACTTTGTTAATTATTTAACACAAAAAAAAAACATTTTTTCTTGCGTACCATGCTCTTTATCCTTTCTTCCAAGATCTTGCAAGCTGTATCAACATCTGCCTGCTTCCCCATCACTGTGATCGTTTCCTTGTCTGTGTCATTGGATGCAGGGAACATGATCCTTGCTCCTGTTTCATCACGAACCTGGATAGCATCAATTTTTTTAAATAAATGAAATTGTATTCAAACATTGTTTTTGAATGGAATCAATGCAAATCTAACACACCATTTCAAATATTGTGCAATATCACCTTTTTAATAGTAGTTCCACCCCTGCCAATCAGGAATCTGTGAAGTTCAGCTTTGCATTTAAGTTCTTTTGTGTAACTTGATAGTTCCTATAAATTGATTATCCTTGTTTAAAATACACGATAAAAGTTTGTAAAACTTTATGAAACTTATAGTTTATGAAACACAAACAAAGCAAGAAATCGTTCCAACCTTTTGTTTGGCAATTTGCATCAACTGATCTTTGGCTTTTTCCACTTCTTCCTTGGGACCTCGGATGGTGACCTTGTCACTCCCAGAGCTTCCCATAGGAAAGTGAATTTGTACGTTACCTCCATAATCATCCATCAAGGATCGAACAAGACGACCCTTTGCTCCGATAAGTTGGTTATGAAGTTGTGGATTTATAGTCACAGACTCTTCAACAATGTTTGCCTGTAATACAGGTTATTATATAGATATTATAATTACTTATGTATTCCCTTGTGTGCAACTTATAGTTAAAACAGGTGTTCCATTGTACAGTGGCTTTACATAAAAAAAATACAAGTATGCTATGTTTTGATAGCTATTTGAAAAACAGTTTAAAGCAATGACAAATACCTTCTTGCCAAGCACACAAGTGGTGCCAATGGTAGCAGGTTATGAGGTGAGTGCTCTGACCACTGAGTTCTCTATTATAACAACACTGAAGTAAACAAAAGCACAACTTACTTGTTCACGTTCAATTGCTCGAATAAGTTTCCTTGCTTTCTCACAATCAGCCTTCTTTCCAGTAATAACAATCACTTCATTATCAGAATCTTCTTTGGGGAGCTCAATCTAGATGAGTGAATTGATACTTATGACACTTGTTCTTGTATTGCATTGTAAAAATAAACAATAAATAAAGGATCCCATACATTAACAACAGATGTAATATGTAGAAATGAGAGCTACCTGTGTGTTGGTTTCTTCTCTTATCTTTCTAATGTTTGCACCTCCTTTCCCAATAATGTTCTTGTGATATTGTTTGAAGATTGGAACATCAATGCAGTAATTCTTCTCAACCTGTAAAGCAATACAATGTATTAGCTTTGACATAGGCGCCTAGATTTCAAAACTAGCAGGGAGGTGGTACTATTTTATAACTGTACAGCAAAAACAAGAAACATCAAATGGCTTTGACCGAAAAGAGCTTAAATGAAAGTAGTGTTTATTCTACATATATATACTGTTTACATTTAAAAAAATATTTAATTACTAGGAAATCGTCCTCTCAAAACAGTACAAAAATTTGTTACATGGAGCCATGTTATCAAACAAAATATTTGAATCCTGGACCTAGTTGTAGTTTAACCACAAGAAGACTATTAACTTACCATATCATCATTAAGCTGTTTAAGATATTTGTAACATTTCTCCACGTCATTCTTTGGTCCCCGGAGGTTCACTACATCACTCTTCTTCTTTGCATCAGGAAAACTGATGTTCACCTGGAACACATGACCATTTGTTACAAATTACAGTAATTTTATTTCTAACATTTATTTTCAGCTTTGTTAACATTCTTATCAGTTTGACAGACATGACAATTTTTTTTACTGTAGGATAATTTAATACAAATCATGGTCATTTTATTTCATAACTATTTTAATTATCCCATTGCAAGTGATTTACCTTGGGGAAAAGATCACGAATTGCTTTCACTTTCTCTCCTTTTTGTCCGATAATGTTTCGATGGAATCTATGTTCAATCAACACATCTTTTGATTTCTCATTTTCCTGAAAATTTGAAAACATTTAAGGTACAGCTATTGGCTAACCACTAATTCTAAATACTACTGGCCAAACAAATTTAAAAAGTCAATCAAATACAACAAAAAAGATCAATATAAATAAACTAATGATCATTTGGTAATCCACTTAAAATATACATAATACATTATAACTTTACAATGTGTATAAAGTATTTGTATAATTCCTACCAATCTCTGTCCCATTTGTTCGAGTTCCTTCTTTGCTTCTTTCACACCCTCCGGATCACCCTCAATGCGGATGAGAGAGCTCTTATCAGTGTCCGTTGGGATCTGGATGTTGACGTTGTATTGATCACGGAGCTTGTTGATGCTCTGACCTCCCTTGCCGATGATGTTCTTGTGGAACTTTGGATCAATGTGAACCTCAGCAAAATCCATTCTCGCTTTCTGTATTAAAAAACGCTCTCAATTACAATTTCATATCACACATTATTAACTAATTAAGAAATGCCAAAGAACTATTCAGGTCCAATCTGTAAACCTTTACTATGTACTGAGCTACACAACAAACAGATACTCTCACAACAACTTCAACATTCTGGCTCCACCTGATCAAACTTAATGTTCAAATTGTTTATCTATTTTATACCAGTTTAATAACATTGCTGTGAAATACAATTAAATATACTTTAATGAATGTGAAAATATATCAAACTAAGTTACTCACAAGTTCTTTGACTTGGAGTTCAAGTTGTTGTTGAGCTGGATCAGCTTCTTCTGGAGGACCTTCGATCACAATCTTGTTTCCTTCATCTTGGAACTCAACATTCACCTGTGATGAACAAATGAGTCATTCCATGATTATTGTTTGCATTAAAACATTCCATGATCACTGTATGTGGTAAAACATTCCATCATCATTATTTGCATTAAAGATGAACTTACTCGTGGAAGGTTGGAGGTGATTGCACGAATGTTTGCTCCTTTCTTCCCAATGATGAATCGATGCAACCACGCAGCTGCTGGGACTTCACGGATCACAACACTGTTTGCCTGCAATATGTATTATAATTAAAATAACATTAGAATGCATTTAAACTATATATATTTTTAAAATAGTGTGGAGTAATGAGCCAATTCTGGCCTAAATCTCTGGTCCAAATGCATGTTACACTGCATGATTTCACCCACATAAAAGAGAGAATGTTAAAAATGTTAAAATAAACAAATTAAGATGAGTAAATCACTTTTAAATAATAAACAAATATACAACCTAAATTTCTATGCACCTTCAGAACATATTACACAGTCAATGGTCGAACGGGTGAAACATACCTTAGCATAAACAATGGTGAGTCCCTGACCAAGTTTCCCTGGTTCACCACGTAGAACTACAGTCTCAGAAAGTGAATCGGTTGGTGGGAGTTCCACTGAGACATCAGCTTCTGCTAGGATATCCTGTTCAAAACACAGATTGTTGGAATGTTTCCAATAAAACTACTTTAAAAAGAAATCTGAATTCAAAAAGGCTAGCATTGTTAACAATATAATGTTAGCTTAGGAAATACCTGTAGTGTCTGTCCACGGGGACCAATGATATACTTATGTTGAGACTTGTTGATTTCCACACTTATGGTCTTGCAATTGCGACTCTAGAATAGAAATAGAAATTAGCATAAAAAACTATTAGTTTAAAGAAAGCTTACTTTTTGTTGATAAACCATCATAATCTTGTTAACAGCAGCTGCCACTCCATCACGCTCGCCAGAAACTACAACCTCGTCTTTCTGAACACTAGGGGGAGGTATGTGGATACGAACTCCGTGTTCCTGGTTGATTAAAGAGAAAATTATAAGCTTTAAGTATCATGGCTTTTTCAATGTAAGTAATTTTAAAGATAAAAATTGTACATACCTTGCTCAGTTTATTTGCGAACTCATTTCGTGGACCATTAATAAAGGGATGATACATCTTTTCAATTGGAAGACGCTCCATTGCCAACTTTGCCTGGTTCATACAAAATTACTCAACTCTTTATTTTATACATAAATTAAAAACCCTAAATTGATAAAATTCTATTTTAAAATAAATAATTTTGTTCATATAGAAGCATAAATACCTGCTCATCTGAAATCATCTGTATCTCTTGTCTGGCGCGGTGAATTCCTTCCTGTGTTCCAACAATCGTGATTTCTGTACTTTGCTTCTCAGACCTTGGGATGTTGATCTTGGTAGCAGTCTCAAGCTCCAGTTTCTGCAAGCGAGAACCAGCTTTTCCGAGGATCACACGATGATGTTCTTTTGGGATGTTGACGGTGACACAAGCCTTCAGTAGAAGAACATTTTTTTTTCTAATTAGCTTCTTAATAGTTTGAATAACTGAAACAACTATTGTAAAAACATTTATCAACTTCCTGGTTATGACCCAAAAGACAGGCTAGTCATTTTACTAGGTTGTCGAGAAATTGCTCAAAAAGTATTTTGGTTACTTTTACAAAATTCAAATATATAATTTTTAGTTGCACAACTTGTATTAAAAAAGTTTAAATAAAAATGTATCACTATCACCAAAGTTTCAATAATAATTTATCCTTGATATTTGGTTCACAGGATAAAATGATTGAGAATTGCTGTTCTACAGATATGACGGTTTCAAATTAATTCTTGGTAACCATGCTACACATTCAATTCATTTTCAAACATTAATTACCTGAGTCTGAAGTTTGTTAAAAATCTCCCGGCGAGCCTTCAACACATTCTCAGCTTTACCAGATACAAGCAAAGACAACGAACCATCACGGCAAGTCGACATTTCAATCATGGTATCAGTTATTCTCATGATATCAATGCACACTTTGCTCTGGTCTTTCTGAGACTGACCAAACTCTGACTGCTTGAAAGCACGCTCCTCCATTGGAATATGAAAAATCTGAGATTCAAAACATGAATGTTTACTAACACTAAGGAATAAAATTTAGACTCACAATAAACCGGAATAAACAATCTTTAGACAAATTGTACATAGTGTAAAATCATGTAAATGAATTATATATCTGTTTAGTAAGAAACAGGGATAGCCCACCTGGGTCACAACAGTTGATCGAATTCTTTGTACTTTTGGGTTGAGCCACTGATTCTCTGAAGATGTGGTTGGCACATTTTCATGATCACCGGCCAATGGGGGAAAAGCTTCAGAGTACGTCGGGATAACTTCAGTATCATTGTTTCCCACATCATTCGCTGGAAATATGTAAAAACAAAAACATTAAAACTTTTATTTTATCTTCATTTTTATCATTTTTATTATTTTTCATGTATTTATTTAAAACGATTCTTACAAGACTCACTTACCACCACTTGTTTGAGCAGAGTCAACAGAATTCATGGTCGATATCCGTTCCGTTTATACACAGTGTACCCTAAAAAGAAACAAAAACATAAAGTAAATAAATATTTAATTATGAAAACATTGTTTTAAACACTTTTATTCATACAACAAACAAGTTGTTAATTTAATTTTTAACTTTACACCAACAGATATTTAACAATCTGCTACAACAGCCACACACACTACATTGGTATTAACAGATGCAACTGCACTTATTGGTTAGTTAAATGACGCTCAATCATTACTGTTTGCTTCATAAAGCACAATAGATTTAAAAAAGGCTAAAACATTGTAGCCCACTTGAGAACAATCAATATTACCAGAAACGCTGCCGTAAGGGTCATTCAAGAACCGGCACAGACCATGATACCCAATCATGTCAAATTCATGGTTTTAAACAGAAACAAAATCATACAGTCCTTATACTCGATTAAATATATATATACTTTTTGTGCATACAAAGTATAGAAAGATTAAAACTCAAAACACTTCTATTGACTTTATAGGCTATTATACACCAAAAACGGTGCATGAAAAATATAACAGTTAAACTTTAGACATAAACTACCAACATGCAAAATAAAAACACTTACAAAAGGACAAAGTGCTATCCGAAGGTCTGTCCGATTTGTTCTAACTCACTTGAAGTTAGCAGTTTGATGGTTATAATCTATAACCTGAAGAGAAAAATACCATAATTGAATATCAAATAACTTATTATATTATACCCGACATTAAAAATATAGTTCAGTAAGTCACTAAACAAGTCTCAATTATTCTATTTTTAAAGTTATCAGAATATTATTCAGGAATTCTGTACAAAATGTGTCTGCCTTACTTTCCCTTTATGTTATACTAATTAAAAACGCCACCAGAATTTCAGATTTATTAACTAACAGACTTGCAATTATTTTCCAGGTTATACATGGTCTATCCAATCCTAATCTTTCCAAATGTCTGATAACTGCCAGCACGACACCGCATAAATCAGAAAATTGGACGACTCAGCTGATTCTAGGTAAAAACGTAGACAGCGTGACGTAGTAGAAATTACACGCATGAATACTTTTACCGCTTCAGTGGGCATCCGACAGAAAAAATAGATCTTTTTAAAAAAATTAATAATAAGAAAACCTTTAAATATTTTAACAACTTTTTAACACATTGAACATAACATGTCATTTTAACAACTATTTTTCTAAAAAATGTGCGCTTATATTTTTACAATAAGTACTACATATTTCGCGCATGAATATCTAGATGCGAGAGAACTTGCAACGTGTTGGCGGATGTGATGTCATGAAGCGTTCGTCAAAGTTGACGACTCTCGAATACAAACCTATAATTATACAAACAAAACTTTACTCGTTTAGAGCGTCTTCTGCTATTGTTACGTTGTGCATGGCATTTTATAGCAATTATAAATCTATTATAAGTTATCAACGTTAAGACATCAATGGTTTTTATTGCGCCTGTACGCAAGTACACAAATGGGTACGAAAATAAAATATTTCACACCCACATGATCCATCGAAACGGCAGCTTGTCACTATACAAATAAAACATTTCACAGTACTTCTATAATAGATCAGTAACACTTCGTTCACAAACGGTTTAATGAAGAAATGTTTCAACTCAAAATACATAATGCAGCATTCCCAAATCAGTTTGTTAAATTGTAAAAATCTACAACCAACAGTTTTAATTACTAATGGCAGATAATCCGAATTTCAAAGATACCTTTAATTTTTGCACCTAATATTTCTACAAGGTAAAACATAAAAAAATACAAAAAACTAGAAGAAGGCTTATAAAAATATACAGCAAATCAGGGTATTTGCACCTACTCTATCAGTTTTAGTAACACTGTTGCTGTAGTGAAATTTAAATGGAATGATTAAGGTTTATATTTTCCAAGCATCGTGTAAGTGGAAAAATGTTTTCATCTTTATCCAAACCAGATGGGTCCATTTTTCCATGTTTTAATCCAAACTTCTTATGCTCATTTACCCAACACTTTACTTGATTAGCTAGTGGTTCATTATCGTCAGAATCAAAATCTTCAACACAATCATCATCCATTTTGGGTTTAATTGCACCGTTGTAAGATACATCTTTTTGTCCTAAAAGAAAAAAATAATTTGAATACATTCAGTAAGTTTTTAAAAACTAAGATGTAATAATAACTTTATCCTTTTGCATCAACTCAAGACTTACGAAAAACAAGTATTCTAATGTGCACCATATGGAGTGGCTTATACACATAGTGCTGCACCCGTGGTATTAAACATGCAAACTTGTTGGTAACATAACTTCGGAAAAAAAACTCATTTTCTATCTATTATACCTGCTGAAGGGACCACATCTTCCCATTTATACTCCTTCGGGTCGATTATAATATTTAACCAAGGGTCTTCTAATAGATCATACATTGTGCATCTGTGCTCGGGTACAGGTTGAAGTAGCCATTGTATTATAAACATTAATTCTGTAGAAAATAAGGTTAATTATTTGCCCAAAAGTTCTAGGTTTAATGTACCATATAAATATTTCATGATTTATTTAGAGAAACAGGGATTTGTATAAAATGTATATAAAACAATAAAACGCCAAAAAGGCTTTACAAAATTGTAGTATGATTACATTGAAACTTAAACAGCGACATATAATGCTTATGTTACCATCTGACAATCGATTTGGAGGTTTTAAAATCGCTTCAATTGTATCTTCCGCAGTCAAAAAGGGGTTTTCACCAAAAACCAGCGTGTATAGAGTTACACCAAGTGCCCACATCTCCAACTCCGGACCCTTATAGCTAAAATAACAATTTCCATTTCAGCAAAATTAAAAAAAATAGAGTGTTAAAGGAACAATACAACATACTTAAACTGCTACAGCTAGATTCTGAAGGCCTTGTAGCATTTTAACTTTTATATCAACAAGCGAAGACTTACATATAAACATTCTATTATTTTTTTCAGTTTAAGAAGTCAATTAGAAAATTGAAACAATGGTATGTAAAAAAAAATTGCCCAAAAGATATATTATTCAAACGCGAACAAAGAAAGTTTAAATTACCTGTTACCGAGAAGAACTTCAGGAGAGCAGTATTCTATGGTTCCACAAAATGTTGAAAACTTTTTACCATCTTCAAAGAACGCAGCACTTCCAAAATCTACAGTAATATGTGAAGGAGATGCTCAACTTTAATTAACTGCGTTGTTTGATTCAAATGTTACTTACCAATCAGTTTACAGTGGAAACATTCATCAATAATGACATTTTCATCTTTGATATCCCGATGAACTACACCTTGTTGGTGTAAATAGTTGACAGCAGAAACAACCTGCAAGCAAAAACAAGATTAACGTATGTATCACTCACATAACAAAAATTGAATCTATATTATACTTAATTTACAATTAAACTACCAAGGAGGTCTAGAAATATGGCATATATTCTGTATGTTGGAATTTAAAATATTTATACTCCGGATAATTTCGTATTAATCCCGATAAAAGCATTCTTGACTTGAAGAGTTAAAACACAAAATAAATTTGCCAAAAAATTCACTTTGGGAATTAAAATTATGTTATATACATGGCACCAACAATACAACCAAAAAAGATTTTTTTAATAATTAAGATGGGAGTCTTTCTAATTTAAAAAAAGACCAAACGTTGTTGACACTGTGCCTAGAGTTCTATTAAATAATTGAATGTATAAAATCATTCATGTTTGTGCCGAAAAAAAAGGAAAAAAATAATTTAACATGAAACAGGAGATAACCAATGTTAGGGAATATACACCATAATTAAAAAAAAAACATTTTGGAAATTGGTGACATGTGACACCCCATATTCTATTCTATGTGGGTGAGTTCCCGCAGCGTGGCACCAATGGGTCCTAGGATTTAGGCCAGGATTGGCTCATTACCCCGATGGCAATACCAACCCCTAACTCACCTGACGGAATATATAACTTGCAAGAGCTTCATCCAACTTTGGTTCACGGTCAATAAATTCAAATAAATCAAATCCTTGTGTTCCGTGCGTTGGCATTATCATGCTGAAGAAATTCTCGTTCTCAAAAAACTCTAGAACTTCTACAATGTGTGGATGGTTGAACCTGTTGTGATATAATTTATATTTTATCTGATGCTAAGAATATTGGTTAGTCTTGGGTCTTGGCATCATAACCAAATAATCTAGGTCCAAGGCCCTAATGCTGCTAACATGTAGGCAAGACACTTATTGGTAATTAGTCCAACCCAATATTTGGGGGTTGTACAAATTGTGAGACAGAATATAACAACAACCCACAAATTTACAGACGAAGTAACTAGATAGCAGGCACAAGGTATATGTAACAGAACACTAATATTATACCAGTAAATGTAAGTAAGAGGACTTGCATTTATTCTTTAATAATGTTGGTAAAAACAGCAATACTTTTAGGTTATTTAAACCATTTGCTATTTGTGAGTTCACTAACTTGAAAAGCAAAGATATTTCCAGTGGAATAGTTGCTTCTCTTTCATAATCATCCACCCAGCAATCATCCAGAACTTTCTCTTTTCTGATAAATTTTACAATAACCTGTATGTTAAGAGTTAAAGTTACGTGTGTTCGTAATTCCTTACAAAATGCAATTGATTCATTTACCTTTTTACCATCTATTCTTCTCTTTGCCATTCGAACAAAACCAAACGCTCCGTTTCCAATTGTCCTTATGACATCATAATACTCTTTGAACTTTCCTTGCATTGCGTTCAACTCTTCATTGCCCTCTGGTGTTTCAACTTCATGTGAAACATTTCCGTTTCGCTGCTCTGCTGCTTGCTTTATAGCAGCACCTAGTGACTAAAAATGAAATAAATTACAGCTTGAAACACACTTATCGAATTCTTGTTATGTTTTGTTGTAGGAGTTTTCTATCTTTTTTTAACAGAACACATTTGTAACTATTAGATTGGCAGTTAGTAATTACAATTAATACATTTATTGTTAAATGTTATAATCTATTTATCCTACAACCTTTGTTTATATTTATAAAGCAAATGGTATGAAACTCCCCTCCATGAGGCCATGTTGTAAACTTCAATATCGGATTAAAAGGGATTTAGTGAAGTCACTAGTCAGTATTTAATTGAAAACTGTATATTATTGGTACTTGGATATTATTACAAGTTGCATGTTATTACTTTCTATGTGTTTATGGCGCTGTAGGGCTATAGTCAAACGGAAATCTTGAACATTCTAAAAAATAACCAATTTTTTAAAGAGCCAAACCGTTTTAAGTTTATAGGCCGGTCAGATCAGACAGAAAAATCGACTTACATAATCGAGCATACCACTAACTGCAGAAGCATTTAATGAAGGAAGTGTTGAGTTGAAACTGCTGCTTAATGTTTGGTTGAGATCATGGGAGTAATTTGTTGTAAAACTTATTCGAACATAAAACAATTGACCATTTTCATCATTTTGGATTTCATACGTAACAGCTAAAATAAAGAAAGAATGTTTGAGTAAAAATATTCTATGATAGAATCTGTATGACATGCTTTATTGCTTTGCATATATTTTCAGAGAATTTAGAGTGAACTTTGACACCAATGGTCATATGTGTCATACATAAAAAAAAACAAAAAATCTCCCAAAAAATAATCGCCCACAAAGTAACATACATGGTAACTCGTAAGCTGGACCAGGTGTTAAACCCGTGTTATAATGACTGTCGTTTTCCGGCCATGCAAGGATAAAAGAAGTTACATTCATTCATTCATTTATATTAAATTAAAATAAAACATCTAATACTAAGCACATATTACACAACTTACGTATTAAGGTATTGTTCTTGTGTCTTAGTTGACCACTGAAAATACCAAGTGGAAGATCCAAAGTTGATTTCATTCGTGATTCTGATCTTAGCAAGCCATCGATAGGTGTGGACGTTATATTGATCATCTTTGAGAGTGCGTTAGGTTTCGGGTGATTGGCAAGTTGTGATGTATTTGCGGATGATTTGAACACATGAGCAGGTGAACCATCACGTGAATGATAATCTGAGAACGAAGATTTTGTTGATCCTTTATTTTCCTGGGTCGATGAAGATTCTGTTGTTTCTGAAGACGAATGAACGGCTGAATCTGGACTCCTAGTTTTATCTTTGACTGAAACAAGATAAAACATACACTTTACAGATTCTCACCAAAACACATATGCAAATGCAGCAATAAATTAAATTGTAAAGTGCAAAAAACATATAGACATACACATTACGGATTCTCACCAAAACAGATATGCAGGTGGAAGTATACAGCAATAAATTAAACTTTAAAGTGCAGTTATATAATATCCATAATAACAATTAAACAGCTATCTCTAAATATATATGTGCACCAAAATTTAGAATAATTTGTTATTATTAAAGGGTTTGCTTTTTTTATTAAACCAAGGAAAAATTGGTTTTCTGTTTAATTTTTTGTCAACCTAAAGAAATATTTAACCTTTACCTGTTGGTTGTGAATGTAAACTTCCATTCAACGCAGCATTTATCTGAGACAATTTATCTTTTGCGTTTGAAGGATTTCCTTCGTTCAATGTCAGTTCCACCCATGAACTGTTGCCCTCTAAGTCATGTTTGTATGGAATATTTGAACCATTATGATCAACATCAGAACGCAGAGATTCAGAGCAACTTCCAGATAGGAGAGAATTGATGTGGTCAGCCGTACTTTGTTGTTTTTCAGACAACGTAAAATCAATGTGAGTAAAACTGCTCACTTGTTGATTTCCTGCAGTAGCGTTCGAGATCATTTCAAATGGTTCACAGCTGTAAACAGATAAGCAGAAATGTTTTACAACAATAGAGAATACACATTATTTCAAATTACTTCAACTACCAATTGAAACTATATTCCAGGTGCAGTTTCGTAGCCCAAAAAAAAGATAAGCTGATTTTTAAAAACTTTCACTAGGAAAGCAGTGAGGCGGTTGGGTCTTTTTACCCAGATGAGCACCGACGTATTTGCGTTATTAGGACCTGTGCAGTATTGTAGTTACGGCGTTACCCAGAACAGAGTAACAGTCACGTAATACGCCTCCTAAATCATCTATCAATCAATCATGACCAATGGAATTATAACTTAAAACCACTTTGTTTACGCAGGTGTGTGCACCACCTAACATGTGGATGTAGTTTGCAGCATTAGATGGATTTAGTTTCTATCAGCGCTCGAAAATTAATAAAAATTGTGAACCCTCACCTTGAAGTTTGCAAAGTTTCATTCTCTGAAAGCTTTTCTATAAGTGTGGCTGAAAACTGTTCGTTTGGTGTTCTGAAAATATAATTAAAAAAAAATGATTTCTTAAAGCGAAGCAATGGTTTCTGCAATCACCATATTACTAATTATTAACTACCTGTCTTCACTACATGCCTTCACCAAAGCAACTTCATCATCGCTTATATCGAGTTTGATGCTACATGGTTCCGCTGAGGAGGAAATGTCCGGCAACACATCTCTTATATTCTGTATGACAAAAATATCACACACCCAAATTAAAACAAAAATTAAATGAATTCATAATTGTATCAGTATACGAATCGTTTATTCCCTATTACACATGCTATGCACTATGTAATGTATGTATGTAGTAATTAATATTTTATTTTTGGTGACATCGTTAGTGGTTAGTGGTTACCAAGTACAATGTTAAAAACATTTAACAATTTACCATATGAAAAATACTAAAAAGGAGTACTGTAACAATTAAACCAATTTATTTGACCAAACCTTATTGCAGATTTCACTGGCAGTATATCCCATGAGAGCAAGTGAAAAGTTGGTGTTGATCTGTTTTATCTTTCCACAAGGATGACATACAAGGATTCCGTTGATGTCGGTAAAATACCACACATTTGCTGAGTAGATCACTGTAGCTAGCAAGATAAATAAATTTATGTAGATATATGGTAATTGGTAAGTTTAACAAGAGTAACAACAATTAAACAATTTAAAAAATAATAAAATATATCTTACCGTCAGTATCAGATTCTGTTTGATCAATGATGTAAACCAAGATTGGTATTTTTTGACCATCTAAGGTCGTACTTGTAACTTGTTGTTTCCGTACACCCTATTTAGAATAGTTTAGAAGATAAATCCAACAAGAAAATATGTAAAATGTGAATACCTTGCTTAATCGCGAAGAAGTTGGCATTTCATATGAAGGCATCAGTTGTTGCAACTTCAATTTAGACAACAATGTATTGTCACTGTATCCATGAATGTGGCCGAATTTAACATCACAAGATAATATGTCACCCTAAAAAAGAGTATATATATATATATATTACATACAAACATGTAAGAAAATTTTATAGATTTAATTTGAGCTCTGCTGTGACCATGAATTTGGCTATGCTACTTTATATACTAAGATAACGATAACGAAAACTAAACTAATAAACAGTAAATACCTGTTGATTGAATTGAAACTTCCCAACCACCCGAACAACTGGTTGCAAGATGACGAGACATCGAAGTTGTTCAGTGTTTGCTTCAACCTTACGTGCCCACACTGATACTGCGAATACATCGCCTTGTTTTGTCACTGCTTCCATCTGTGTAAACAATGAATATTCTAACAACAAAATTAGGTGTTTAGTTTGTTGTGTCATCATACCCTGATGATGGCTCGTCATAAAGAAGACAAAACAATAGTGTAATAAGTTTTCATTTTTATCACAAGAGATGTTTATTTTTAGTTTACCTAATGCCTGGTAGTACCGACAGAAAAAAATGTTAGATACTCACGGTAACAAAATATCGATGTAATGTAAACAATAGAAAAAAAGGTGAAATGTGACAAGTATGCCCGAAATTCAAAACCCAAGTTAAGTATAAATATTTTAATCCAAAAATTACAAAACACAAAAAATGAAAAAATTTGACTTACAACTTTGCCAGCAATGACCACCTCATTCCCCTCCACATCATGTATATCACGTAAAAGAGCTTCTTTTCCAGGTTTGCCGGGAGACGGTTTCTTTAACAAGTTCGTTAGTTTCACATTCACAAAACCTCCATTATATCCAAACATAATGCAAGCATTCGTGTTCGCTGTTAAGATCTGTAAAAACATAAAAACAAATCAATGTGACATACTTGCTAAGTCTAAAGGTCATCACATCAATTGCTATTCGTAGCAGTAATTGCCTGCTGCAGAAAAATTGCCAAGTGCAGGCAATATATCTTTGAGTTAACTAAAAACAACATCAGTTTGAAGTTTTCGTGGGTAATCCTTTAGCTGGTGGCCACCTGAAATTTTGGTTTCAAAATGTTTTTTAGGTCTCACTGATACCCACTGTATAATTTTGCGGCACCGTATTTTCCACACCAGCCGCTATGAATTAAACCAAGGTTGGATTATTACGTCATAAAATGAGTATTGTTACGTTTGATTCCTACATTAAAACAGTGGGGAAAAACAAGGCTATAACGTCCTGTAACTTATGTAATATACCACTATTGTGACGAAACAGACCGCAATTGTGACGTAATAAATCGTTAACCCTCTGCAAATCAGACGAATTACGGTGACGAAGCATGTTTTCGCGCATTTTTAAAGTTTAATTTCGACATGAACGCACGAGTTTTTTTTTAAAAAAAATTATACAGTGGGTATCAGTGAGACCTAAGAAACATTTTGAAACCAAAATTTCAGGTGGCCACCAGCTAAAGGATTACCGTTTTTGTGATAATAAGGATCACACAAGCACACAAGATTGCAACAAAATAAATTTAAACTGAACAAATGTTTGACGTTTATCAGGTACCTGAGAAGTTTCAGCATCTATGGTGAACACTGCTTTGTTTATTGGCTTAATATCACTAGGGTTGATTTTGTCTGATGCGTTTATAAAACTGCTGAAAGACCATGATCCGCCTAATGATAATCTTGAGTGTGGTCTGAAAATACAATACTAGGATTATGTTGTAGCACTTTACCACAAACAAAAATTCCTAAGAATGCAGAAATTTAAGGTTGTTTCTAAATCGCATTGCTTGCCCATGTTATTAAAACATATTCATACTTGAACTTTTGCATACGTTTGAGAATTAACCTTCAATGTGTTCTATAATATACTACTTTAATACATTTGAATTGCTTGTATCATTTATCTCAGAATTGAGTTTTAAATTTACAACATTGTAAACCTCCTTTTAAAGCATTTTAATGTTTTAAAAATATAGAAAATTACCCACTTTAAAACATATTAACAACTGCAAAAAGAAATTTATTAAAGTTAAAAGCTAGATTTTACCCAAAAAAACAAATCATAATCTGTCAAACAAAAAAGGTAATATGATCACCTGGAGCTGCTTTTAGAAATACAGGAAGAGAAAGATTTTTCCAAATCAACTGAAGGAAAATCAGCAGGGTTGAAATTTGCGAGATGATCTTGGGAATATGTACAAGCATTTAACTCTTTTCCTTGAAAATGGAAAGATGTAAAAATTAATGCTGGAGTTTTGGAGTTTAGCTTTGGTTGCACCACAGGTTTACCGCTTGCATCATAATTACAAATTCGACATAGTACCAATTCACATATTGAATATTACTTATTAGCAACATAAAATGCAACACAGCAGCAATTTATGCGAGGACGATTGCCACAATGGTTGAATGCATTTAATGTGTTAGAATTAAAGTGTGTTTGCTTCATAAAACATTTGCGTTTTACGCTGGGTGATATTTTACTTATTTAATCAACATTAGAGTAAAAATAATTATAAACAAGCGACGCACAGTTGCCATTAAACTTATCTACTTTGTTTTCGCCCCAATTTTTTGTCTCCACTGTTTACGTTCATGTATTTTTTCGATGCGATGGACAGCACTTATTCCAGCGCATTAAATCCCTGATTTATTACCACATTGCTTAACGGAGATAGAGTAATGCAAACACTGGATCGTTTTATCAATAATATTGGGATTTTGATTTCTAAATCGATTAATATATAATTATTGAATTATTTCTGCATCGTATTCATGTAAGGTAATCACTACTTTTCCCACCCTGCTTAGGCTAAATAAAGTTCTTATTCTATGTACCTGTAAACTTATTCAATCCTTTGGCAAGTCTGTTCTCCTTTTTGTTTTTCGGTAACATTGGGAATGATTGATTATGTTCAAATGAATTTAGAAAAGATGAAACAACTCCAAGTTGTTTGCCCCTCAAAGCTTTGTTTCTCGTAGAATCTGAAGCTAATATATAAACGGTTACGATATACAAACAAATAAAATATGATTTACCACATTAACAAAAATAATAATTACTACAAAACAACGTCATACCTAATACATCAGTGGCCATATTTTGCTCATCTCCATAGAACATTTCGTCATATAAACGAGCAGTACTAGTGTTTAAACAAACAGACCTATTTTTTATATACCGTGATAAGCTGGTATTGGCAACTCTTTTTCAACTGATACTGTCGTACTTAAATTGTAAGTGGTTGTACGCAACCTGTGCAAAATAAAAAGTAGAATACATGAAGAGTATTTAGAAATACGTCGATTTCTTATATTTAAACATTTGTTTACATTTACAGTGTTAACAATGATCAACTGCTATTTCCTAAAAATCTATTTCAACTTGCCCGCCAAACATTGACCAATCACAAGGTGGTGCTGCGCAACAATTTTAAGCCAAGACCGCAAGGTGACGCTGTATATCTTTTGATTTGTTTAATAATGACTACCGCGGCTCTGACAAGTTCAAATACAGTTGGAATTAATACGCATAAATACGGGTATTTATATAACCTTCTAAAATGTGTTTTCAAGGATAGTTACAGATGTTTCCTAACGCGGTAAAAAAGTTTTTCGCTCACGACTCAGAATTTTTTATTTGACCGACGGGCGTACGGGCCCACTACTGTAAATAAGCGTAGCGGAGAAGTGAATAAGATTTAGTTCTGACAACATTTGTCAGGCCACAAAACATCGATATTCAGAAATTAGGCAGAGTGTAAAGTTTGCCTTATCCTGCACATCAGCCTATATAAAAATCTTGTTGATTGGATAAAAATAAACAATTTAGTTCTCTTCAGCTATTAGAAAAGTAGTTGCACTTAGAAGATCGTACACAATTTTACTACTGCACTTTAATTGATTATATTTTACAGTAAAAAGGAGCGTGTCCTAATGATGTGAAATATGGATAACTTGCTTGTACAAAAGCTACAGCAACTGATGGCTGTAATTGGTGGAATAAGTTCGATCATGATTGCATTTGTGCTTGCTGCTCCATTCTGGAAGCAAACTTTATCCCAGGATTCACTTCAAATCTACAATACGTTATATGGGTTCCAAGGCATGTGGATGAACTGCTTGTTTTCTGCTGGAAGAATTCAATGTATTCAAGTTGGTTTGGTCCCAAGTCTCTACAGCAACGGATCTGATGTTTACGGTAGGCAGGCTATAATTTATGCACACCATCACATTTTATCGACATATTCATCTTTCACTCGTTTTTGCATGTTTGCGGCACATTATTATTTACGTAATCCAGGCCTATTTATATACCTGGTTTAAATTGTTTAAAAACATTAACCGTGTATGTTGGTAGAATATTGCTATCTCTATAAACAACACACGGCGAGTAGGTTGTAGAATTTATTTTGTGCAACATCCATTCTACACATACGGTAAAGAGAACCGTTGCCCAGTAACATTATTTTAGATGGAAACCATGTAAGTAAAGTAACGTCATCGCAATTAACTTGTCAGCAAATAAAATATAGATCTCATACTAAACTGAGATTTCCGCGAAACTAGTATAGACAGAACTTAGAGAAGTTGTTTTATCAACTAACGTATTGGTGAGAGGAGCTGAGTGTGAAACAATAAGTTTAAAACAAAAAAGCGTCAATGTGTAATATAAAAAATTATGAAATAAACTGTACCAGATTATATATATTCAGATATTCAGTCATTTAGCAAAGGTATAAAAATGATAAAGAACGATCCGTATGATGAAGAGGAAGAAAGGGGTCCCACATCCCACACACTGCGGAATATTTCATTTGCTCTTGGTTCCATTGCTTGCATTATGATTATATTCTGCGTGGCTGCGCCGTATTGGCGAACTACTTCAACTTGGGGCAGTGCACTCGTTATTTCCAACATTTGGGCATTTGAAGGGATATTCTTAACCTGTGTACAAAGTACTGGCATGCAAGGAGATGATCAATGTTATCAAATGCCCACATTCGCTGGTTACGGAACTGGAGGATACGGTGGTGCTTCGGGAATAAACACCGCATTTGCAATAGGAGTGTACAGTAAGTTTTAAATTGATATAAACTGCAAATTTTCTTTGACGTATAGACTTCGGTTTGTGCATATAGGGTGCTATATTAGGTTGGTTTTAGCTATTTTCGTTTTAAAATATTCTCTGTAAAGATTGTGGTCTTTTTTCTCTGTAAAGATGATTTTTGGGAGAAAGTCTATTTAAAAACAGTACAGGACTGGTGAAATATACGCTTCGTATGTAAATACAATGATGGTATACCGTGACGTAACCTCAAGATGTTTCCCGGATACGAGATTTATTTTCCTCACTAGGTGTGTAGGTGTGTTCCGTAGAAAACTAGTTCTCCTTTCTTATTCACACGCCAGGATATAACTTTGACACAGCGCATATAAAGTTTTAGAAAGTTAGGTTTTAAAGTTATCAGTTAATCGATTAGATTCAAATATAAAGCAAAAGCAGGTTAAACGGAAGGTGAAGCTTTTAAATAATAAAATAACATTCTTTTACTTAGAAAATTGAAAGTTAGTATTTTAACACGGTGAAACATAAAGCAAGTGTAGAAATGCCGAATTACAATAATCAGAATTACCCCAACAATCCGTATGACAACGACCAGGCTGCTGGTGTGCCGTCAAACGGTATTCGTACTGCATCAACATGTTTAGCATTTTTATCTCTGGTCATGTTCGCCTTTGTGCTTGGTGCCCCTTACTGGAGGACGACGGCTAATTGGGGGTCAGTTTCTGCAATTACCAACATCTGGGAATTCGAAGGACTTTTCCTAACTTGCGTGAAGTCCGGCGGCGGACAAGGCACTAGTCAGTGCTACCAAATGACTGCGTTTATGGGCGCTGGGACGACATCTAACGGTTTCAATTCAGGATATGTTGGTACCATTTACAGTAAGTAAAGAATCTGACACCATTATGGTTTTCTCTTTGACTGTTCCAACGAAACCAATATTCGTGTATATTTTAAAGCAGATTGCAAAGCAAACAGAACGGTTCAATTTTATATTTTAATCTAATATGCCAGGTGTTGGTATTACGTGTGTGTGTGGTCAGCTCTAGTCGATGGTCACTCTTTATGTTATAACATGTATCTGTGTTGCCATAGTAGCCAAGCACAAAATATTTTATAAAAATATTTTTTAAATAATTGTAGTAGGGTGGGACAGACGGGACACCTTTAGCACATAGTATCCAAATATTCTGATCGTTTTTTGAACAATGAACAACGGTCTATAGGAGTTGTGAATGTATGGTTTTATAATTTTTTGAATGTTTTTTTTTTGTTTAAAGGGACAAGAAAATAGAATGAAAAGGTGTCCTATCTTCCCGCATCCTAGTATATTATATATAGGAAGCCGATATTAATGTACATATATATCTCGCAACGAAAAACCTCGAGGAGATTTATCATGTAATCTACAAGGTTAATGATTACTAGATTCGGATGATTTAAAATAGCGCAACTGAAGCTACGTTAATGTATTGCAAGAGCGTTTTGTTTTTCGTGTAACCAAGAACGTCATTATAATCTAAACTAAATATTTACTATGGAAAGGAAATGTACGCCGACCAACTCTTGTTAATGTATTGAAACGGTGACGAGATGTACAGTTAGGAATTAAATAGGTTATCTGACACATCATTAACGAAGATTGTGGAAAGTAGTTATTGTGTTTATTTAGACTTGCTTCAAGATAAACCGTACCGAAAGTGAAAATACAGTAAATAGTTAAAGATGGCAGCTGTTAGTTATGGCTTAATCAACATATCCGCTGTACTTGGCGTGCTTTCCTCTCTGATGATGTTAATAATTTTGATCTTACCTGAGTGGCGAATTAACTCGGTCGTTGCCTCTGAGATAAATATGAGTATGGTGCGAGCAAGAGAAGGAATCTGGATCAGATGCGTCTCGTATTCAAATGCTTATTGGAACTGCGACACGTTTGATGTGTCGTTGATTGGACTGCCGGGTAGGAAATGGCGGCATAACGAAAGCTGAGTTTTTTTTATGTATTTACTAGAGCAGCAACTGAATTCCAGCAGCAGCTAAAAGATTTTTAACTGTACGACAGCGTATGTTTTGAAATGCGTTGTCGAAAAAACGTAGTCAAAATGTGTATTTTTCACTTATATTCTTGAGTATATGATGATTGTAATATTATTGTAACTTGTTTCAGCATACTTGAATGCATTTCGTGCCTTAATGATCATCGGATTCATCGCATCTCTTGGTGGTGTCGTGTGTTCAGTGCTTGGGATGAGATGTGCGAGTGTTGTGGATGAGGAAAGCAAAGCTAAAAGATGGATCGTGATCATTGGTGGATTATGTCACATTGCGGCCGGTGAGGAATAGTTTCATATTGTGGTTAAAAAATGGTTTAAAGACGATGTTTAATTTATTTGAAACAAACTATAAAATAGAAATGAAAGACTTGAATTCCACCTACGCGTTTTCTGCTTAAGAATGTTTATTCAATGTAAATAAACTCACAAGCTGACAACCAACGGCTTTCTCCAGTAAACATTACGTCATAAAACACGTCATAAATACGTCTGCTCACATTGAAGAATCGTGTTTTTTCATGTCACATCGTTGCGTAATAGCTTGTTCACAATTATGATGGATACTGATAATGAGTACTGATATATAGCCACCGGTAACTTTTGTTTTAACAAAACAATTTTATGATTCACAGGAGTTCTAACAGGTATATGTGTTTCCTGGTACGCTGCTGAGGTTGTTTGGGAATATTATTCGCCCTATTACCAAACTCAAAAGCTCAAGTATACACTCGGTGCTTGTTTGTACGTTGGCTGGATTGCCATGTTATTTGCTCTGGTGGCTGGCTGTTTGATGACTTGCTGCGCCTGTTGCAATAAACCTGCAGACAGTACCAACACTTATTCTTACAATCCTGCAAAACTACAGGCACAAAATCATTCTTATCCAGGTAATTCTTTTGCTTTTTTATATATAAATATTACACTGAAGGCCCTAATGTTTTAAATGTACCTCTTTATCTCAACCCTGCTGCCTAAATATAAAAAGCGACGCGTGCATTGCAGAGCCTACCGTTTACCGAAGTGAACCTGTGGTCGAAAAGGCAGTATATGATCATAGACCTGACTACTATCGGTCATCCTCTAAAAGCAAACGGTCCAAGTACTCCAACAGACGAGATGAACATTCAAGCAGCGGTTCCAGCAGTCGATCAAATAGTCCAAGCCGCCACAGCCGAAGCCACAAAAGCAGAAGCAGCCGACATGCAAGTGACAGTATAAGAGCAAGCGGTTTTGTTTAAAGCTTGTATCTGTATTACATAACACACACACAGTCACACTACTACGTATACAGCAGAAAACCACACTCCGTATATTACATAATCTGGGTTGAAACTGTATTAACATTCTATATATGTACAAACCTTTTGGAAAATATTTTAGATTCGACCAAACCTACTGGAAGATATTATTATTACCGTTAAAGTAAAGTCAGTTTTGCTTGTATAGATTTACGTAACACCTTTTGTTTACTAACAAACGAAAAACTAATAAACATGTAAATAATATTTGCACATGTTTGGTAGTTACCTACGGTCTCGATCTGGAGTCTGAACTCTAGATTCTTTGAAGTCAACAAAACTTAAAGAAATTGTTATTACCGATACGTATAATGCCATAACTCGCAATCGAAGCAAACGATTTTACGTACTTATCAATTAATAAGTAAAATGCATATTCATTAATTACAGTAGTCATGACGTGTTTTGGTCTTAGTTCCGCAGTAAACGAAGCGACCGCGTCCAAATAACATATAATCGATTCGATATTTGCTGGTTTTCAGCTCGAACGAAACAGAACATAATAAAACCGTTTACCGCTCGCCTGATGGGCTGGTCGTTTTTAATTTAAATCCCTTTATTATGTATCGTATATCAAATGTTATAAATAGTAGTGGGGTAGATGTGGCACCTTTAGCGCATAATATGCAAATATCCTGATCGTGTTTTAAACAAAAACCACGTTCTTTGGGAGTCGTGAGGATACGACTTTTTTACATTTCGTTGAATGTTCTTTGTTTACTACCAAATGGGACGCGAAATAGTACTGAAAGTGTCCCAAATTCCCCCACCTTACTATATAGTACTGTGGCGCTAGATGGGACTCTGTTAGTAGCTCTTTCCTATACTTTTTGTGTTGTTGCGAACAATTAACAGAGCTTATTTATAGCCGCGGGACTACGGAACCAAATGTGAGGGGAAAATAGAATAAAAACACGTCCCGTCTTACCCCACCCTACTATTATTATTACGTTTGCGAAAAAATATAAGTGATACATATAACGTATTTGTAATATATAAATTCTGTACATAAATCGTTTTGTTCTTGTAATGGGTAATATTGTATAGGAAATATAAAATATTACACGTACAACTAAAAGATTGTGGTTTAAGTACAAAAAACACGTGAAAATAGAATTGCTGCAATAAATCTCCACTGTTGACATTTCCACTTTTTTTTCTTTTAACACAAATTATCACTGACGTGTTCTAGGCGGTACCCAGTAAAGTAAAACTACGAAAGTTTGTTCCGTCTTCCGGCACTAATATATATGTGTTTGAAGATGGACTAAAGCATTAAAAATAGAGAGGGTGCCTAGCAAGCGGAGTTAGTTTAGAGAATAAAATGATTAAGTTTCGACTGAAAACTTAAGACAGATGTGCTAAGGTTTATAATTCGAAACATGTGGAAGCGTATTATAAGGTATCTAGAGTGGCTTGCTTACAGAATATGGAGGGTGTATAGCTGTGTCGGTATATGTATTCATATACTACTTTATTGTTATATTCAAACTTTCAGATTTAACATATAGGGTGGGGGAACATGGGTCACCTTTTCATTTCCTTTCTCCTATCCTCACGGCTCTCATAGACCGCTGTTAGTTCTTTAAAATACAATAATGATACTTGGATAGTATTTGCTGAAGGTGTCCCATCTTACCCTCGAATTATGCATTAATAGTTTCACGCGTTTTATATACTGGTAACCATCTGGTGTTTTGTGTGTGTTACTATAAAAAAAATCATTTAAAAGGGCAGTTTATATAACATTTGTTTGTTAAATATATTACATTGCTTTAGAGAGTAATATAACCAGGTACTAACTACGGTTTTGCAGTACTGAACGTGCACTTAACTTCGACCTGAACATTTTTTGGAACAATCACAAAATCGTTAGCGTCTCAAGTATGCATAACTACCTTGGTTTATTGCATAAATGACCTTCAGCAGTGCTCTGACGACTACTTTGCTAAGAAACAATAAAGTTGATTAGAACATGGCCCATGGCCAAGTAATATACGTTCTATAAAACAACAGGAAGCGTTTACAACTTTAGTCAATAAGATTTGGGTGCTGTGTTGTTAACATTTTCAGATGTAGGTACAGTATGAAATACTACCAATAGTAGACGCTGCTGGTTCAACATACTTCATTCATAAATTAATCAACTCGAAGCATATTCCTATTTATTTGAGACATGAAATTACAAGGGAGCTCGCTTTTTCTAATTAAAATAGCATTTGTATATATCGTGCCTACCATAGCAGGTAAGTTTTGTGTGGTAATCCGCAAAGATTTGTTTTAACTATAGTAGGGTGGGGAAAGATGGGACACCTTTTTATTCAATTTTCTTGTCCTATTTGGTAGTAAACAAATAACAATAAAAGATTTATAAATCCGTATCCTAACGAATCTAATATAGACCGCTGTTAATTGTTTAAAACACGGTCAGGATATTATGCGATAAAGGTGTCCCGTCTTCCCCCACCCTACTATATGTAAAACTTTAGGTTTGAGGTGTTTGAACTGCAGATCAAGCAAATCACTCGCCGCGTGTTATGCAGAGGGAAGAATAGAAGAATGTTGGCAGAGAGACCACGTACGTTAAAGATTGACTTTAGTTTGTTAAATTACTCATAATTTTGTCATCACACTTTGTTTTTCAGGTCTGTTACACCGAAGTGCGTTACGAGCAACGTAATCCTTCAACCGGTGTGTACAGTCACACCCGCATCAACGCTGGTTGCAAACAAGAAGCTGCTTGTATTAATAATGAACGGCGGAACTCAATGAACTGCTATCATGGCTGGGTTCGAAACCCACAGCGCTGCTACAGATGTTGCAAGAACCAAGATTGTGTGGGAGAAAGAAAGGAAAGAAAAACACCGCCTTGCCAGAAAGGTAAAGAAACTAATGTTGGATTTACCATGGTTAAATGTAGTATACAGTGGGGTAAGGGGGGATACTATAGCACAAAGTATTCAAATATCCTGATTGTGTTTCAAACAATTAACAACGGTCTATGGAAGTCGATCGTGAGGATCCGGTTAATTAATACTTTGAATGTCCTTTGTTTACTACTAAATGGGCCGGGTAAGAAGAAGTAGTCCCATCTTCCCCCACCCTACTGTATAATCTTTCCTTATAAAAATGCAACGCCATAGGCATCATATATTTTAAGAATAAAACGGTAACATTGGCACAAAATGCAAGACATTTACAATTCCTTTCAGCGATGCTGGATTATTTCAACCGGTTCGATGCAAATGAGGATGGTCTTGTTGAAGCATGGGAGGCAGATTTACAATCCTCCGGTCGGGGAATGAAAAGTAAATCAGTGTTTGCATCTCTACTTAATGTTCAGAACAATTTCAGGCAAACTGGAGTTACACTCGGTGTGTTTACCGAAGCAATGTCGGCGTGGCTTGAAGAAAAGAAGCTGGTAACTTGATGACATGTTGTTTGTTATCTTATTTGACTATATCTACTTAATCACAGGTGGCCGATAGGAACGGTAATGGTAAAATTTCGTTCTGGGAATTTTATTGGTTTCTAAGAAATGAAATGCACATGGTGACAAAAGGTAGCATCGGTAGAAAAAAAGCAGAGGAAATGTTTTTTCGCATGGCTGGACCGAGGCGACAGCTTGATCTGTGCCAATTCATGAATATTTACTCAAATAAAGTATCTAAAGAATTGACAGGTTGGTATCAATAATGTTATGGTTGGTATTTAAGGCGTTCCACGAAAAGTGAGGGGCTTGTTCCATAATAGTAAACAAGACTACCGTAAAAGTTTTTAAGAATTTTACCAAACAAAATTAATATGTTTGTTACGGGACATACAGATTTAGATAAAAAAGTGCATGGGGCAAGTTCAGGTCACCTTTTCAAGTTTTTTTTTATGGATGAACAGAAATGTTACGGTGTTATTCGAGTTGAGCCTCAAACTTATATTCTCTGGTCTAGAAGCAAACGCACTAACAACTGTGCCACAGAGTCGGTTATTTTACGAGGCTTGTTTTCCGCTTAAGTCATAGTATACTTGCAACATGTAGTAGGGTGGGATACCTTTTCATTCTATTTTCTCGTCCCATTTGGTAGTAAACAAAAAAAAACATTAAAAGAAATATAAAACAATCCTCACGACTTAAACAGACCGTTGTGAATTGTTTAAAACTAGATATATTTGGATATTATGTGTTAAAGGTGTCCCATCTTACCCCACAGTACTACATGGTAGTTGTTTTTTGTAGGTAACCTTTCAACCCTTTCTTTGATTTTTACCCCAGTAATCAGGTGCAAGGAGAAATTGTACACACCTTCACACGGAACAAAAAGTTGCACCAACAGTGACGTCACCGACAGCGTTTGTACGTTTAAGTGCAACCTTGGATATCGAATGATTGGCAATGGAACTATCACTTGCGCCAGAACTGCGCGTTGGACTTCCAAACCCCCACGATGTGAACGTTGGTGACTTCATATGTTTAAAACCCATATATGCAGATGTTGACTTGTTCTTCCATACCAGGCATTAAATGCTTCCCAGAAACGATCAGTTTGCATGGCGGCATGATTACGTGCTCAAACTCCAACTACGCATTCAGCCAATGTCGTGCAGAGTGCAATGAATCACGTGGTTTCGTTATGACCGGCGAAGGAACGAAATCTTGCAGGGGTGATGGGACTTGGTCGGAAGAGCAGGCTTGTTGTTCCAGTACGCATAGTTTAATAAAAATACACACATTTTTCTAAAAAAATGAATTTCAGGACCTTGTCCACCATACGCGATTCTTGATCTGGTGCTCATATTTGACAGCTCAAGTTCGGTGGGCCTCGAGAACTGGAAAAAGTTGATGAAATTTTGCGCAGAAATCGTTGGCTCTTTTACCATAGGCAGAGATCTTATGCGTGTTGGCGCCTTCAGGTATAACCAAGTAAGTAGTATGACCGGCATAAATAAATCAAGACTGCAGAAAAATGCTAACAGTTGATACAACGATAATGTTAATTAGAGAGTCGACACAGCCACGGAAGTTCTTCTTGGTGAGATCGATACATTTGATGAACTAAAAACTAAAGTGCACAAAATTCCGTACAACGGATCGGGTAAGTTACTTCTTGACCTGAACTGTATGTCGTGGTATCGGTCAACCACTGTTTTTTTCCTAACCAGGTACGCGAACGGGAAACGCACTGCTACACGCTTATAATCATAGTTTAAACGCACCTGGCAACAGACCTAACGTGCGAGACATTGTTCTTGTTTTTACGGACGGTGTTTCACACGATAACGTCATTGAACCAGCGCGGCTGTTGCAAAGCAGGGGAGCAGATGTAAGTTTAAAACGGCATCATATATTAACGTTTACATTTAAGTGCAAGTTGGTACATATTAATTGTTTAACCGACACAACACTAAATTAACTGTCTTTTCAATTCTTGATTTCAGATAAACGTGGTCGGGATTAAGAACAGCCGGGGTCGGTTGGATATCAACCAGATGAGAGGAATGGTGAGCAAACCAATTGATGAACATATTACTGTGATATCTCAAGGTTTTGAATCCCTTACGTCGGAGTTTGTGAACAGAATATCACGATTAGTTTGTGGCAATCCATGCAAGTAAGTTGTTATAAATATGTTGGAACTACAAATTTTAATTGTGATAAATATGTTGAAAGTTGGAACTAGGAATGTTGATGTGTAAAATATATCAATGTTTTCTGATTCTCTTCTTTATATTCTCAGGCACATCATTTCATGAACAGTGATATTTCATGTGAAATGGGAAATATGATTCATCACGCCGTGATAGGCTCACTTCTGCAGCAAAATATTATTATTTCTTTTTTGTGTTTTACCTTACCAGCGATTTGAAAAAATGTTCTTTGTTTGAAATAAAAAAAGTCAGAGTTAAATTTATAGAGGAAAAACTATTGTTGCTCAGATTGAGTAATACTTTTGGTTAAGTTAAACCTAAACTGTACAGGCCATGTCAGGCAAGAATGTATGAAATTGTTGCTGGATCTCTTGTTTAGACTACTTAATAAAAAACAAGTGAAAAAATTGTGTTGGTATGGTATTTTAATATTAATACCGGCAGAAGTTATACAATACAACAAACATATTTATTATTATGAATGCGCACTGTATTTATTAAAGAAAATATGTTCATGATCATAAAACTCATTCAATAACATAAATATATAGGCTATAGTATATATGTATATTTATACATTGATTTTAATATATATACATATATACGTATATACATATACGTTGGATAATTTATTATCATAAACATATTTTCGTTACTAAATACAGTGCAGATTCATATATGTAGAGAAACAAGCTTACCTGCCATGTTATACTTCTAATTTATACTTCGATTTCTAGCTCCGTTGATAGCGCAGCAATTTGTTGTTTTAATTCTTCATTCTCTAGTTTGATTCTCTCTAACTCCATCTCATGTTTTTTATTTGTAGCTTCAAGAACATGCAGCAATGGAGAAGTAATAGTTTCCGTTATATTGCACAAACTTTGTGCATGAACCGACGCATTATGTATTTGTGTCATTACACCATCACCACATGACCTGTCTCAGATAAACAGTTTAATTTAAAATATATTTATACAAATAGGAATGTATCTGTTTGAAGAAGTATAGTCGTTTTCTGTAGCAACAAACTAAAATTTATATACAATTAATGATAATTCATTCAACTCAGTGGTTACTAAGCAGTCTTTTCAGGCCATAAAAAATAAAAACTACATCTACAAAATACTATACTCAGCAACTTATAAGCAGGTACAAGGTGCATGAAATAGAACACCAGTGTTATATTCTGTAATTGTTCTGATAAATAGGCAGTATTCATTTACTCTGTTTTAGGCAATGTTGCACTTTAAAAAAAGGTAACTTGAGGTTTGTACACATATACTTACCCGCATGCTTTGTCATACATCTCCGATTCTTCTTGTATTAATATCTTTGGAAGATTGGTTAATGTTTGAAAATTGAACTGACTCACTGTATTTCCTCGTTCAATCTGCGTAGGGATTTCTATTCTTTGATATCTAAAAATAGAAACTAATTAAAATAATATTAATTTATCGATTTAATTACAATAAAAAGTCATTTCTTTTTAACACAGAAAAGAGATGAGAACTAGCAGAAAGTTGTTGGTCATTATCTATATTTTTAAGTTTGAGCATTGCTGTTACAAAATATACCGGAATAAATTAGACACAATATACAACTGAACTTATTGTAGTATGATGTTACGAAATTTTTTAACAATAACAAAAAGAAATTAAAAAAAAGATGATATCCTGGATCTAGGGTATACTTAAGGGTGTAGCTAATGAAAATTGTCTACACAATAAAAACCAGGAACCACAGTATTTTTTAAACATTATAAATTTTAATATTAGTTGAAAATTAATAAGATGTAAAACCTACCGAGGAGCATCCCATTCAGGTGATTCTCGTACAGATTGAAAACATGTTGCTTCTATTGTTTGCTGTAGATATTTAATACAAGTATATATGTCATAAATATATTGAAGAATTCTGTTTAACCAACCCCTTTAAAAATAATACCAAGAAACAGAAATAACATACCATGTTAGCTTTGTTTTCATTGAAACAGGAAAATATAAGACCAACAAATGATTGGTCCATCATTTGGTACATTGCTTGCGTCTGAACATCTATTGTAAACAAAAATAAAAAATGTATTATCACTGTAGGCATCTCTTGATCATTCTATGAAACCTATTAGACCTGAAATGCAACCATTTAGTATACTTGTTAACTTGTAGTTGTAATTTAAGACATTTTGTATTTACTATACTGTTAGCATTAGGCACCGTTCAATTTCCATTTATTATGTTTTTCGGGGATCTAATACATTACCCAGGGTTTAATTTATAGTAAGATAGTGAATGCAGATGTTGTTATAACCTACCAACATGGGAAGGCCAAACAGTAATATGAGGATGTGAATGATACCATCCAACAATTCGAAGTGGTTTGCCACTTTTCTTCGCTAGTTCGTTTTTTTTACAGTTAAGAAAACAAATATAATATAGAGTAGACCTATAAAAATAATTTAGAGAAAAAAAAAGCTCTGACAGTTTAGGTTGAACCATAAATATATGTTGACATATGAATCCAAATAATAAACGCAATTTTTGTGTTGCAACCAAAACATTTTTTTAATGTGTCAAACTACGTTGTCAGAATCTGAATGTGTACCAAATTTAAAACTTAAAGATTATAGCTACTAAGGATGTTTGTACTTACAGAGTTGATTAACTCAGCAACACCTGCTAAAACTAAACAAACCTGTTGCATTACATAGATAGAATAAAACCGTTTTTAAACTTAAAAAGGATATCTCAGCGTGTGTTGATGCATTTGATAATTGTTCCACCGAAATTTCAACTCTATCTTTCCTCTTATCCATCCTTCTAAGCAACATGACGGCACTTATATGGATTTCGCAACCTGTTACCTAGAAATGGTATTGAGGTTGAACAATAATAATTTATATAAAAATCAGGGCGGATTCGTGCAGAAAAATATTTCAGACAAAATCTCCACAAAACGGAACTGGAAAAGACCATCCTCCACACAAAAAGAAAACATTTCAACGCAATCTCAAATAGAAAAGCTACACGATTGCCATTAATCACTTGACGTTGTTTTATGTCAATTTTTTAACCTGGCATTAATCGTGGCAATTTCCCTGTTTGTAGTAAAACATTTTCAAAGTGTACATTGTTGAGATTCAACCCATTGTATTTAAATCTTGGTGGTTTTTAGATAATTAACGTGTTGCTGTAAGCAGATTTAGTGGTGCAAAACCACAGCTTTAATATCTGTTTTATCTTAAACTCACATGTTTTATTAGAAAATTTCTGATAAAAAGAAGTTTATCCTTGCTTAATGGCAATGAAAAAATGTAGTAAAAAAAGGTTTTGTTACACACCAACAGTTTAACTTTAGTTGAAAAAAAACAACATTAATGAATACCTGCATTACTGGTAAAAAATGTGTCTCCAGCAAAAAAACATTTGCTGCAACAGAACATATGTAATAGATAGCAACATCACATTTGCCACAAGGAAATAATGTGTGAAAGTGGGATTTTTCTTGTTTATTGGTTGTGTAATGTGTACATGACCATTGAACTAAAGAGTCCAACTGACTCTCTAGAAATAAGTGCCATAGAACTGGTCATGGTTTTAATGTTGAACAATGCAAACTACAAAAATCTTTGCCACTTATGTCTTTATGTTTTATCTCTCCCAATACATATTATTGTTTACCAAATTTTAACAGGGGACAAATAAAAAAATGACTGCATTGTTCGAATCTGTTAGACAAATTTGAATAAAAAAAGTAGACCCTTCTGCCTGGGGCGTAAATAGGTTGACAGGAGATATAGAGAGGTGACACCACAGCTTAAACAAACAAAGATGACCACATTTGTTTTTTTAGACTTACGGATAAGCTGCACAGTGAAGCAAAGTCGATCTGGTTACAACTTACAATTAGTTAAATCTTAATAATATACACAGGAAAACGCAAACAACATTTTTTTCACATATTACAAATTTACAACCTACGAATCGGCTACGATTAAATGTCTCGCCTCCAGAAATTGGTGTTGTTCATCAACACAAATAAAAGGTAGGAAAAAATAGGAGCGAAAACTTCAAAACAATGTAAACAATTAATGCCATCTAAACTAAACAACCTCGATGCACATATTTGTCACTCGTTTAACTAAACTTCCATTACTGTCAATGACATATTTTATTTGTGAATTAACATTGACAGTTTGTCAAATTTCACACCAACTGTTTATAAACAATTTACAAAACAAATTACTAGCAAAATATTAAACAAAGGTTTGTTATTTTATTTCCTAATATAACATTACAGCTCAAACAGAAAGTTTACCTTTTCTACCATTTCTCCAATGCAAAGTCCCATGACTTCTTCAGATTCGTTTGACAAAGCATGGGTTATGCAACTCAAATAAGCATCCGCTTGAAGAAAAACACGTGAAACAGAACCCATCCTAAACGTTTCTGTATTGTAAACAGAAAATCTATATGTAGTCAAAAATGAAGGTTTACTTCTGTTACTATCTCTATCATAATTTGAACTGGTAGATCCAACTACTGTATAAAGTGTAGTAGTATACAAAGCGAATCTTTAGGCAAAAGGAAACACAAGCCATAATGTCAGGGGCAATATTCTTCCCAAATAGGTAGAAACAATGTTTATGTAAACCAAGAGAGCGAAGCTATAATGAACTGTCACGTCATAGATATCTAAACATATAGATAGGAAACTAGCGAAATCGTTCAGACGCGTCACGCTTCGATGGGTCTGGTAAAAAGTTGATTCGCGGCAATCACGTGAATCGAAGTCAACGATGTTAAAACTCGGATAGTAAGTTTAATGTATCTTCTGAAACCGCATTGCAGTTGTGAGGCAGGTAAATGTTTAATTGTTTTAAGATTGTGTTTGGTACCTTATACGTAAAATGTTTTGGCTGCTTAAATCTTTTGTACACTGTATAACTAACACGCACGTGCATACGCCCATTTCGTTAATCGATAGACGATATTTATTGTAATACCGATATACCTAATCCTACTAATTTACTCTATCAGTGCACCAATATTGAAGTAATAATATTAATATATATATTACAATGAGTCATTGCTGCATTCCTGGCTGTACATATGTGTACAAAAATGCAATTATAAAACGGTCTCTTTTTAAAATATTACGTCCGGAGTTTGCAAAGTCCGAAGAAGAACGGAATCATCGGGAAAGTTTGGTGCAGAGCATCTTGTCTATCCGTGATCCAACTAAGGGTGACAAGATAAAAGACATGCTGCATAGAGAAATGTAGGTTTTAATATAGTTTACGTAATGTTTCTTCTAATTGATAATGAAGAACTCACACATTTTTATATAATACTTGCTTTGCTGGTTATGAATTGTTTATTTATATTTATTATTACTATAGGGCATCTATCTGTGAAGCACATTTTACGGAAAATGATTTCACAGTGCACTCAAAATCTAAAACATTAAAATTAGGATCAATTCCAACACTACACATGCCTGAGAAAAGCTGCACAGTTCCCAAGGTATGAACATGACGCTAAACTTTCGTTTGATTTTTAGCACTTAGCATTGATATTATGAGTCATATTTAGTATTATGATATTTTAGAATATCAGAAAGAAACCAGTTGAGCGACAGCTACCGCCTCCAACAATCAGGCACAGCTCAGTTAGCCAATTAGAAAAGGAGTCAAAAAAAATTAGCAAGAAGTTTTTTGGTGAGAAAAAAAGTTGCAGCTTGTAGCATTTCTAACTCAAACACTGTTGAAAGGTAGTCAATATTTATTGTTATTTAGAAAATTGGTCATTCTGTTATCGTTTCAAGAATTTTATGGCAGAAATGTTTGCAGTTAATGGGATTGAGCCAATAATCAGGTCAGTTGAACTATGGTAAAAAAACTGCACTATTAAAACGTGGTTGTTCATCGTTCATTTGCAGATAACATTTTACTCATGATTTTGTTTAGTATTTGTGTTTCTCCAGATGTTTCGATTCGATGGATTTCGTTAAATGGTTGGCGTGTTGACCCAGCACAACTCAGTCTACCAGACATTAAATTTTCGACACTGAATCATTTTTTAGGTATATATATATATATAACATGTTTTGCTTATTGTATACATGTGATTAACTGCAATTTCATTGTATAAACATTATATTGCATTTAAAGGAGAAGTCATGAAGCTGAAGCTTTGTGAGGGAATCGATCCTTCATGCTCAACACGGAATTGCAGAATTCAACATCTTCAACAATGGAGTGATGATTGCTTGTCATCAAGGTCTATCACTAGATCACCAGGATGTAAAATAGCTAGTAAGCCCAATAAAATCAAGTTAATTTTACCTCTAATATTACCCCAAATTGAAAATCATTTATCTCTTAAGTTTCAACTGAAACTCAATGCCAAGTGTGTTCAAAGTATGAAAAAAAAGTTAAGTTTAACAAGCTGTACTATGAACAACGACGTGATGTTAAGGATGAAGATTTAGTTAATATAGACGATGGATTGCATTCTGACTTTATGGTAATATCATTTTGCGATTTTTGTTTCTGTATTTTATTTCTTTGTCTATATTGTAAATTATAGTACCCAAATGTAAACACAGACACTACTAGAATCAGAAGGCAACAATATGAACGAGTGGCAACACCTTTTTTTCAAAGAACAGATTCAAAATTCTAAAACATCTGCACATGGTCGTCGATACCACCCAGACATTGTACGCTGGGCAATAGAGCTATACTCTCGATCACCTGCAGCTTATCAACAGCTTTTGACTTCAGATGTACTGAAATTGCCATCATCCAGAACTCTGCAAAAGTATAGGTACAATTTTCTTGATTTTAATTTATCTGATTATAACAAAATAAACTTGATAACAGGAATATAGGAACCAACTCTCCTGGCATTAATCCAATTGCTGTGGAGTCAATGAAGAGACTCCAAGAACCAGTAGAAGGTTATCTGACTGTCGATGAAATGAAAGGTTTGTTTATTTGTTTTCTGCCTTCTTGGGTGTTTTTTTGATAATAACTGCGTATTTTATATATTAAGTCAAGGAAGGCTTGGTATATCAAGATGGTCAGTTGGTTGGCTTTGTAGACTTTGGGGATCGCAAAGTAGATACAAAAATTGCAACACATATTTGTAGTAAGTAGTACAATAATTTTTCTGTAATATTTTTATTTTTAACATTTTTTTATTAGTGTTTTATGTGAGATCAATGAAGAAAGAAATCTCCATGCCTCTATCATGGTGGCCAACTACTGTCACCACAGCACTTCAATTGATGTCTACTTTTTGGGAAGCAGTTGGCAGATGTGAGACTAACAATGTGCATGTTAATGCAATTGTTGCTGATGGTGCTCCGACGAACAAAAGATTTTTTTCAATTTTACATGGAGGGTCATACACTATTCGTGAAGGTGTTTTTACTGCTCCAAACCCATACAGGCCTACTCATCCTATTTTTATTTGTACCGATCCCAGTCATTTACTTAAGGTATAGATTTTAATGTGATCTTAATTGTCGTTGCAATTTGAAATTTATGTTTGTTTAGACGGTAAGAAATGGGCTGTATTCCTCAAAGCCTTCTGGAACCAAATACTTCTCTAAATCAGGAAGAGATGTATTATGGACCCACTTACAAGATCTTTACAAATTGGAGTGTAAATCAGTCCTCCATAAAACAAAACTGACTACAGTTCACATGGAACTTAATTCATACACCAAGGTATAACTGCCTAATAACTTTGCGTATTGTTGTTTTAATGTATTTTAAATTCATAGATGAAAGTAGGCTTGGCTCGGCAAACTCTTGGCTGGGGTGTGGGGGTAGCTTTGAGGCAAGACGTTCCAAATTCTGAGGGTACTGCAGAATTTATACTTCTCATGGACAAGTATACCTTTAAGGCCTATTTAACAAACAAAGTTAATTATCTTCAACAATATTTACTTTAGATGGTTTGATGTGGTCAGCTGTTTGGTGAAAAATGCCATTCACTCTGAAAATGACCAACGATTAAAATGGCTGGAAAATAAATTTGTTCAGTATCTTTTGGATTGGCAGGTAAGCGCTTTCACTTGAATTATATGCTGCATCATGGTAAAAAGCTGCACATTATTTCAGACTGAAGTTGAGGTACTTTATCCTGGTGAGGAGAAGCGAATTCTCGCAAGGGGTACCTTATATGGTTTAATGTACACATCATTAAATTTTATTGCATTGGCGAAACGATTGCTGAGAGATCGGCCACATAATAATTTAAAGTATGTTTGCCTCGGAACATTCACACAGGATGTTTTAGAAGCTACTTTTGGAAACTTAGTAAGTATTACATTTACAAAGTTTCTATTATATATATATATATATATAAACATTTCATTTATATTTCATCATTTAGAGAAATACCATGAGACGCAACACCAATCCAAATATTTCACAAATTGGCTATGGTGTAACAGCAATATCACAACGGAAGGCAGTTAAACAAATCAAAGGTGGTAACACCACTTTTGGGACAAAGAATGTTTGGACATCTGTCTGTAATGAACCTCTATTGAAAAAGGTATTGTATTTATTGTTTTTGTTGGATGATACTCATAAGAGTAATGTCTTTAATTTAAAACAGGTTAAACCAAACCAGCCACAATGAGCCTGCTTCTGGTACAGGTGATACCCCCCCCTTTGAGGGGCTAATACCCAAACATTTGTTTGGGGGGGACTGGGACACCACTTTTTATATTAGATAAAAACTAATTCTAATTCTAGACTTTCCTGTTATAAAAGTATTACTTACTTACATAAAACTTAACAGGATCAATTAAGTATGTTGCAGATCTCTTACTTTAAGGATTCTCATCTAATAATACTTAGCGGTTACCATGTGAAGTGCCCATAAAGAATGAAAAGACAGATGTGGGGGTTCTTTCCTTAACTTAACAGGATCAATTAAGTATGTTGCAGATCTCTTACTTTAAGGATTCTCATCTAATAATACTTAGCGGTTACCATGTGAAGTGCCCATAAAGAATGAAAAGACAGATGTGGGGGTTCTTTCCTACACTAATCCCTTCTATTGTTTACACTGTTTTCCTACACTTTGAATTTCTTTTTTTCTGTTGCCTTAAGTTTCAATTAGGTTTCTTAAATAAAAATGTCAAAACTTAAAATGAACTGGTGTACAAATTATATTTGCAAAGTTTACAACAAACACATACACAGTGATTATTAACAAGCAACAGCCTTTTAGCTCGGGGTGCTTGAGATACCCGATCTGACCTGCTGCTCTACCCAAATTTATCACTTCTCGAGGTTTTTTTTGTTAAAGCAGGACAGAGGCGCTTCCCCGAGATCCAAATTTAGGTCAAAGAGCACACAAGTATTTATAGAAACAACAGTACATAACAGCAATAAATATAACACATTAACAAAATTTTAGAAACAAAATCTACATGGAGGCACCTTCTGGGACACTATGTATATAAACACACAAAACAGAATTAGGTATTTTTGCACATCTGTTTCAGATCACTCCTAATCCCCTTTGATATACAAGAACGTACAGAGCGCTTGTTCCTAAACATGCATTTAGCCAAGTTGTGACCTAAAAGTTTTAAGAATAAGTGGAGCATGAAGTTTATGACCTGAATAAGGGCATCATAGTCTTGTTCCCATTTATTAAATAAAGAATCCACAAAAGCATGATATTCCTGATCCCTTTTTACAAAATCTATAACACGTGACAAATTGATATTATCTGGTTGCTTGGATGTCTCTACCTCATACAACATAAAAACTTTATTCATGAATGTTTTAAAAATAGAATTAGGACAGTGTAATGCATTTTCCGATTTTCTCATTGCAGAAACAAATTTATAACTTGGCTCATCTTGACAGAATGTTGAAAGAATGATTTGGTGATGGGTTTTGTAATGTTGTATGGCCTTTTTAATTAAGAATCCACTAATATATTCAAGTATTTCTGAAATATAATTATTTATTAAACTCACAGCTCCGAAAACAAATGAAAATTTTAGAGTTTTATATACATACCTAGATCACGTTCGCCTATGTTCTCGATATTGTAACCAGTAGCATTGGTATGTTGTGCATTTTTGTTTTTTTGGTTTGCGATTGCATCCAGAATTTTTATTAAAATTTGAGCAGCCAAGTGTTGTGGCATTCCTAGATTTTCATCTGCATTCATACAAAGCTTGTTATACTCCATGTACAATTTTTCACAATTCTGATGCTGTTTGTAGTTTCCAACTAAATCTTTGATGGTTTTGTATGACTGCTGTGGCATTGAATAATACTTTTCTGGAATTACAATACCTATAGAAATGGATGCTGTAAGGGCTGCCTGGTATATCAATCTTATTTCGTCGTCTGTAGTATCAACTTTGTTGTGACTCTCTTTGTGAATGGTTAAATCGTATGGATCATAAAATGAAGCACTACAATTTTCACAGGTGAATGTGACACGAACTTGCTCAAGCTCAAGCAACGCTTCTCTGACTTCCTTTAAATTGCTGCACATTATGAAATTTAAATTTCCTGTTATATTCTATGTATCTGTTTGAGAATATTTGCTTAATATTTAATGTAAGCCATTTGACACATTGAAGCAACGTAAATAAATTCCAGTCTGCAGAATATATAAGATATTGTTCAAAACTAAAAGTTTGCGCATACACGTGCGACGTGTCATACTCTGCAGACTGGACTGATTTAATGCGTTCGATCTGTTTATACCAGATCCAGTCAAGCGTGAAGCGTCTGAAACTGGTTTTTCGTTGATAATTCAAACAAAGTACTATATTATAACGTGAAACTTTCAAATATAAAGAAAAATATTGATATTAACGTAAATTGTTTCTTTTTAAATAATAATATTTCGGAAATTAGCAGTTAAAGTGCAAAAATCACTTGTCACGTGACCTTAGTCTCCTATCTATATGTTTAGATATCTATGGTCACGTATATTTTAAAGAGAAACGATTCATTTTGTTTGTTGGATATATAGTGTAAATTAGCTTTGTACAATTCGGGACGGCGTGTCGAATTGTAAAATGAAGCTGGTAATCGTCATTAAGAATTAGGCATAATTTTATGGATTTTTACTAGGGCTGTGGATTTTCCCTATTTTTTGTTTAACCGTTAACCGTTCAGTTTTAACCGGTTAACCGGTTAACCGATACAAGTGTAATCCTAATAAAAGGGGCTTCTCTAAAACACGCAATCTACGCAATCTTCTCTAAAACACGCAATCTACGCAGTCTCGTTTTGTCAAATTAGTAAATCAAGTTTTTTAAATAAATAATTATTTTATTTAACCAAATATGTCCTAAACTAACGCAATCTATAGAATTAACACATAGCGCCACCTTTCGGTCAAGTCACGCAATCTTAGCAGTCTTGTTTTGTCAAATTAGTAAATCAAGTTTTTTAAATAAATAATTATATTATTTAACCAAATATGTCCTAAACTAACGCAATCTATTGATTTAACACATAGCGCCACCTTTCGGTCAAGTCACGCAATCTACACAATCTTCTCTAAAACACGCAATCTACACAATCTCCTCTAAAACACGCAATCTACGCAATCTTGTTTTGTCAAATTAGTAAACCAAGTTTTTTTAATAAATAAATATATATATTAATTAACTAAATATGTCCTAAAATAAAATAACGCAATCTATTGAATTAACACATTGCGCCACCTTTCGGTCAAGTCACGCAATCTACACAATCTAAGATATATACATAATCTGCACAGGCTAATTTTGTTAAAAAATAAACCAAGTCTTTTTAAATAAATTTATCTGTCATTTAACTGTGGTATACTCAGAATATCAACCCAATCTACAGAACAACACGGTAGACAGTTAACGACAAATTTAAAGTATGCATTTATTTGAAAAAAACTTGGTAATTTTATAACAAAATTAGCCTGTGCAGATTATGTATATATCTTAGATTGTGTAGATTGCGTGACTTGACCGAAAGGTGGCGCTATGTGTGCAACTTTACGACGAACGTATGGACTATGCTTGCAATACACGGGCAAACGTTCTTAACGTTATAGTATTGCTTTCTTATTCGTATTCAAACCTGTTTTAAAGCCGGTCCCTTTAATTAGTGCAGGTCCACTAGGTCCGCTAGGTCCACTAGGTCCACTAGGTCCGCTAGGTCCGCTAGGTCCACTAGGTCCACTAGGTCCGCTAGGTCCGCTAGGTCCACTAGGTCCACTAGGTCCGCTAAGTCCACTAGGTCCGCTAGGTCCACTAGGTCCGCTAAGTCCACTAGGTCCACTAGGTCCACTAGGTCCGCTAGGTCCGCTAGGTCCACTAGGTCCGCTAGGTCCACTAGGTCCGCTAAGTCCACTAGGTCCGCTAGGTCCACTAAGTCCGCTAGGTCCACTAGGTCCGCTAGGTCCACTAGGTCCGCTAGGTCCGCTAGGTCCACTCAGAGTCGTACAAACACCGCACGTGTGTTAAATAAGCAGAAATAGGCATTTAAATAAAAAAATACAGAAAACACGATAAAACAACACTTGTTTTGAATATTAAATATGTAATACATCTTTTGGACATGAGGCGTGTCATGTATACATCTAGATGTAAAACAATTATTACAACACTTAGTGGACCTAGCAGACCTAGAGGTGGACCCAGCGGTGGACCTAGTGTGGACCACTTAGTGGACCTAGCGGACCTAGAGGTGGACCCAGCGGTGGACCTAGTGGACCTAGCGGACCTAGTGGACCTAGCGGACCTAGTGGACCTAGTGGACCTAGCGGACCTAGTGGACCTAGCAGACCTAGTGGACCTAGCGGACCTAGCGGACCTAGTGGACCTAGCGGACCTAGCGGACCTAGCGGACCTAGCGGACCTAGTGGACCTAGCGGACCTAGTGGACCTAGCGGACCTAGCGGACCTAGTGGACCTAGCGGACCTAGTGGACCTAGCGGACCTAGCGGACCTAGCGGACCTAGTGGACCTAGCGGACCTAGTGGACCTAGTGGACCTAGCGGACCTAGTGGACCTAGTGGACCTAGCGGACCTAGCGGACCTAGTGGACCTAGTGGACCTAGCGGACCTAGCGGACCTGGCGGTGGACCTAGCGGACCTAGCGGACCTAGTGGACCTAGCGGACCTAGCGGACCTAGTGGACCTAGCGGTGGACCTAGCGGACCTAGTGGACCTGCACTAATTAAAGGGACCCTTTTAAAGCACCTACCGGCTAAATAATCAACGTGTGAATTGCAATTATGACGCAGTTATTAACGTGTGAATTGCTATTATGTCGTAATCAATTGCGAGGTCAAACAATCGCTATTATGATGCAATGAATCCCACGTGTGATGGCCTGCTTTTTCGTAATAAACACGCTGCTTGGCTGAGGAAAACATTTAAGTTGTGTATTACACCAATATAATGTTGCAAAACTAGTTAGCCTGCGGTATTAACAATCAAGATTGATGGCGTAATCGCCGTTGTAGGGCACGATCAAAGCAATAGCGTCCCTGAGCACTCTGTCTTATTGCAAAACAACAATCAACCAACACGTGCCTTTCGTGTAAATAAGACAGATATTGATATACGTTTATGCCCTATGACGTCATAGTTCGGTTAACGACTTGAACTTTTCGTCAGCGGTTAATCGAATAGGTTCGGTTAACCGTTAACTTTTCCACAGCCCTAATTTTTACCGAAAACTATCGACACTTCTAAAATTTCAGGATTCTCATTTTTAGTTTTAACTTTATATCCCAACATCATACAATTTAATACGGGATAAACTAAGAGCTTTCATTTCCCTTTTTTAATATTCGTTCACCTTGGCACACTGTATTTTTAAACGTGTCGCAAATAAAAACGGCAGTTTAAAACACTAGAAATGCAGAAATAACAAAGTGGACACAATCATTCAAGGAAATAAAAAAAATATAAAATAATTTGGCAGTGATCAGCAAAGATGTCCATTATTTTATTCACTAGATTTTTTTTTTCTTTTTATCCTTTTCAGATTTATCTTTCTTTTTCTTCTTCTTCTCCGGAGACTAAAACATAATAATTAAACTGTATTACAGATTTTTAAACCAAGCAAATGTAACTTTTACCTTAAGTTCACCATCTGTTGTTTCAGCAGTTTTATCTAAAACAGATGCATCAAGGGATTCATCTCCTTTAGATTTCTTCGCTTTCTTTTTTTCCTTCTTTTCTTTTTTATCTTTCTTCTTTTCTTTACCATCTTTTGTCTTTTTTACAGTAACTGCATTATAATATTTAGTGAGCTATGGAACAAAAATTTGAAATGTTTATTTAAACTACACAGTTTGTCTCAGAAACGAGGAATTGCTCTCATCACTTGCAATATGACAGGATAATCATCATTGACAAGCCATAAAATGTTTACTGCTTTTATCATAATAGGTACCTGGGGTTTCAATTACTTCAATTTTAGCTTGAGGTGCAGATTCAGAAGAACTGTCACTGGAATTGCGTTTTCTCTGCAAAACAAGTTAACCATTAAGTTATTTACTACTAAAAATAACATCTAAGGAATCTAATTTGCCAACCTTAACTCCTGCGGTGGAAATGTCTTCAGCAGCTTCTGGTGTTTTAACGATTGTACCAACATCTGTTAAGCTACAATACAGCATATAATTAAAAAAAGGGATTGCAAAAATTGATTTTACTTTTATTTAGCAGTTGACTGTTGAAAATACAGTTTGCTCATTAATATTAATAACCAGCAATCTGGAGATTTCCAAGCTTGTTCTAGCACACATGAATACTGTTCATGCTACAATTCAAGCGTGAACAGTTCTCAGAGCATGCTTATATATATATTAAAATTGTAAATACAAAAAATCAATGTGTACCTAAAATCAGGGTTGCCTTCTAAATAATCTTTTGGTGTTTTTTCGTTTGGTTTTCCATATTTTCCCAGCAAACCTTTTTTGATCATGCTCTTCTTTAAAGATGCCTAGTTGAAAACAATTTTTAAACACTAGAAGCAAAAAAAAAAGTGTCATCCACAACCTAGAGGGTTCGAAAATTCAAGTGTTACTTAAATTTTAAACACTTAAAGTATAAGATAAAGTATAAAAGCAAACAAAGAATGTGTCATCAACAAGTAAACAGAACCTAGAGGGTTCCAAACACTTGTAGTGGTACCTTAGGCCCTAAACCCCATTTTCTGGGGTAAGTGTCCCGTTCCATGATGACGCGTTTGATTTTGGCAACAATCCCGTGATCGCAGGTTGATATCACGGCAGTGGTCATAAGTGCAATTGCTACAACACACATTTTAACAATGAGTTCAAGAAGCTTTAAACATTTTCATAATGTACTAACCAAGACAAATTGCTTCTCCTTTTGTTGTGATTATCACAATTTCCTGGTTTACTTCAATTCCATCTTCATACCTCAAAACGCCAGGTAACAATATCTTTGCACCATAACAAATTGCATTCACCTGTAAGAATGTGTAAAAGGCATTTGTATTTATGTTAGTATCACAACTATTTTTATTTTTTATAGGCTACTTACAGCACTGTCTTTTAAAATAATTCTTTTATGTGAAACAAGCAACTTTTCTAATGGACTGATAACCCTTCGAAGATGAGTTTCATCTTTATGATGATCAAGCTGATATTGAGCATCCAGCACATCATGCATCGTGACAAGATCATCCTAAGTAATTGTAAAATTAAAATGAGAAACTGAAATCTTTTAATATTTGATTAACATACATTTTCTGACATAATTCCTGATCGAACTCTTCGTAACTCTTGCATCTGACCTCCAACTCCGAGCAATAAACCAAGATGAACACACAGAGTTCGAATGTAAGTGCCGGCTTCACAACTTACCCAGAAAACGCCTTTAAGAAAAGATCCATTATCCCATCAATGTAACAAATACCTCGTACTGAAGCTAAAAATACAATGCCAGTGTTACTTACCAAGTCTTTTGTCCATATCATACTCTAATAGTTTGCTCTGATAGATTGTTCTCACACGAAGTTGTCGTTTGACAGCAGATATTAAAGGTGGTCGTTGAAACAAAGCTCCTGTAAGGGTTTCAATTGCCTGCAAACCAAAATATATACATTTAGTAACGACCAACTAATAAAAAAATCTACATTTTTAGTGTAACGGCATCAGAAAAGTTATTATACTCATAGACAGCAATCAATAAAGAATGCCCTAAAACAACAGACCTGCACTTTTACAATCATTTTAAAAACACATGAAGAAAACCTTCAAACGCCACAAAACTTATGGAAAAGCCAATCACACAATTTCATTTTACGCATAAAGTGAAATCAATGTAATTACCCCAGGTTTGTGTTTTAGAAAGTCTCAGAGAATGGATAAACTTGTATCATCATATATTGCTCAAAATATATAATACATTAAAACAAAAGACTATCTTACCCTTGCCAGCTTAAGCTGATTTTCAATAACACCATGTAATCTTACAATGCAGACGTATTCTTTACCTGTAACAAGAACAATATTCATATTAATCTTTAATACGATTTAGGAAAGTGTCGAAATAAAAAAAAACATTATATTTAAATACATCAACTGACCAGCAGACTGCTGAGATTTGACGAGTCGTGTTGCTCGTTCCACACACACAATGAGACATCCAGTTACTTTTGGATCAAGTGTTCCACTATGCCCCGTCTTCTCTACCTTGAGGATTCTTCTCAACCAAGCAACAACTTCATGTGAGGATGGGTTGGCCGGTTTATCGAGATTTATAAATCCAGTTCTGAACAACAGCAAGATTACATTTTTATCAATATTAGGAACTGGAAAGTAAGGCGTCCAAGTTTAAACAAGACAAAATTTCTTCAAAATTTTTTATTTTAGGCAGTTTGTATAAAAAAAAAAGAGTAAATGTTTGATTTTCTATGTGATTAGTCAATTTGTATAAAAAAATGAGTAAAAGAAATAAAAGGTGAAGGTGAACGTTACCTCACATATTCATGAATATTTCGTTTTAAAGGTGAACAACCAAAAGGAAGCGGAGTGTAATGATTTGTTCGGATATTCAGTTGATTGTGATTTTTTAATAAAAGTGGCCATTCTGATGTGTTAAGCTTTGGTGGTGGTTTATCTTCAGGTTCAATCAAAAAATCTCCACTTCGTTGAGCTTCCTAAAACCATCCCCATTTTATTAAATTCTTGATTTTGAGCGCAACATTCCCAAATGTGTATCAAACAAAAAACTTAAACACCCCTTTTGTTATTTATGAAAATTATACTTTACGTTAAAACCATAGATTTATTGGATTGAACGCAATATTCCTAAATGTGTATCGAACAAAAAACTCAAAAACCCCTTCTGTTATTTATAAAAAATATACCTTACGTTAAAACCATAGATTTATTGGATTGATGAATAGTACAACTAAATGATATACTTACCGCAACATTAACATTCTTCGCCTTCTTTTTCTTTTTGGTAGAGTCTGCATAATCAAAATTTAATCATTAATGGGACTTATATAATGTGTATTTTTACTGACATGATTAAAAGTGCGGAAAAAAGAATTCTCACAAAGCTAAGATCGCTAAGTGTTGACTTAAGATTAGAAAAATATTAGTCTCCTCATAAGGTTAAGTATTTCTGAATCAGAAGCATGATAAACTGAAGAAATGCAAACATGAATGTTACACATAATGAAACAGCTTAACTAATAGTTATGTTGCTATCATAAGGTTTTTAACAAACCACAATTTAACTTACTCCGCGTAAGCTGTATAAACCCTAAATGTACTGATTACAAAAAAGGGAATACGTTGATGTATATATAAATATATTGTATATATATTCTACATACAAATAAATGCCATGTCTTATAATTACACTCTTAACACAAAGCAATGTAATCTTACCTTTTCCATTCTCCATTATTTCTATTACAAAACAATCGGCATTCACAAGCGGAGCAAGCAGCGAAATGATTAAAGCAAAACACGTGCATAACTCGTAAGAGCAGGGTCGCGGGGTCACACCTTCAACCACGTGGACGAAATGTATGCTATACGTCCTAATGACTACGTAAAAACATTAACGCCCAGGACTAATAGAAGAAAAGAACTAACTAAAATAAAATTAGAGAAGAATTTTGGTTACGATGAAAGCAATATTTAGAGTAAGTGTACATAGGTTTATAGTTCTTTCTAAGTTAAATATCATGATATTAATTTTTCCGTTTTTGAGAGTATAGGTTGGGGAAGAAGAGACGAATTTTTATTCTAATGCCACTCGTCCCATTTGGTAGTAAAAAAGAAAGAGTTAAATTTTCCAAAGAAAATGTTTAAAACAAAATCAGTATAATTCGATGTTATTTGCTATAAAGGTGTCCGTCTCCCCCTCCAATGCTAAAGGTGTGCCGTCTCCTCCCTCCAGGTATTTTTTAAACAGGTAAAAACACAAAATAGTAGAATGCTAATTTTGAATGCTCGCTAAATCGTTGAAATTAAAGCCGATAAAAGTTTGTAGATTGCGAGTGTGAACTAAACTAGTTTCATAGATTCATAAAAGAAAACTTGAATATTTCGTACAGTTTGTTTATAGTCTCATAAAACCAGTTTTGGTTTTGTTTGAAAAAAAAAATAAACATGAGGAAAATAAGCAATACGACTTTAATTTGCGATGTAAACAACATAAAAGAACGTTTTAAGTTTAAAAAAGGACAAGAAACTAGCACAGCCCGTTAATTTCTGTAGATTAACTACAAGTTGCAGAATACTGTTAGTAATATACAGTAGTGTGGGAGAAGATGGGACACCTTTCCCGATAGACCGTTTTTAATTCTTTAAAACACGATCTGGATATTTGGATATTTCTGTGCTAAAGGTGTCCCATCTCCCCCCACCCTACTATATTTCAATTTGGTAGTTCCATCTGGCCCCACGTTTTAGTTTTGTAATATTTTAAGTGGTAATCACAACTTTTTATTGCCAAACTTTGAAAGGTTTGCTTTTAATTTATTAATTTATAGAGACGGGCCATTAAGCCAATATTGCCCAATGTTTCCAAACTCAAAATATATGAAAATATATACGATAGTGAAAAACTTTTAAAACAGAAAATTGGTAATACCCTTCAAGAAGAATTTGGTGCTAAGAAAGCGTAACAGACAAAAATCATATTCAGTTAATTTAAGTCTGTTACGTATTGGTAAGTTTGTCCTGAAATTCGTATTTATTTTTCATACATTATTTTGTAAATATATTTGTATATCATCATTTCTGAGGTATCAGTTGAATTAAAAACCAACTATTTAAAGTTTGGCAATATAAACCTACACAACGACAAAGAGAGGGAGAACGGGACAAAAAACATGTTTTTTATATTAATGGTATTCTGCAACTTGTAGTTAACCTACCGAAACCAACAGTTTGTGCTAAGTTTAAGACCTATTTACCTCTGCCTATTTTCTTATGAGTCGGAGAGGACTTGGATCAGCGTACGAAATATTTGAACTGTTGAAAATACTAAATTTAAACTCTACTACGAATCCACATCTAACTCGCTGCCTAAGTTAAAAAATCCTTTAGTTACCACCGAAATATAAGGAAGCACATCATTTCGATCGCTTTCTTTTCGAATTACAATACAATTTCTCCTTCACGTTATAGAAATGTAAAATAAGAACGCATTAAATGAACATACAACTAATAATATAAGTTCAAAATAACACACGACACAAGCAAGCCTGTATGAATAAATTCGATGTGAAACGTGTTAACCTAAATCAGTAAAACTATAACATTTTACTCGTGCGAAACCAGGTCTGTTTGGAAATGATATACGTCTTATGATAAAGAATTTAGGCAGTACACTGAGCAGCTATGTTGTAGGTTAAACATACTGTACATGGTCCGAAGCATGAAGCTCCGAGTATCGTGGATGCCAAATACATTAAAAAAGATTGTCAAGATAATTTAACGCGAAAATGCCTAAAACGGACAGAATTTATTAACAAAAATAAAGTTTAAACCAGAAATAACCGGATACGAAAGAATGTTTTAAATAACGGCAACCAAACTAAGTTTTGTCGGAAGAATCCGGCAAACTGACCGCCTTTTGGTCAAGAAGTGCATATTTGAATATGGAGAGCAGTAGCGATTCAGGCATTTCGAATAGAGCTGGAACTTAACTCGTCAAGTTGTCAGTATGGGTTATTGAAGCTCACGTATCTAAAAAACAAATGTTCTGATAATATGTTTTTTTTTAACTTTAACATGTATTACAATAACAGTTGAATAAAGAAACGTTACACGCAATCGTGAGTTGCTGGACTTGGTTACAGGTGGTTGATTAAATGAATATGCTGCACCATGGCCTATACTCAATTGAGTAGGCCATGGCTGCACACAGAGGGATGTAAATGAAGAGAAACAAGGGAAAGGAGATTGATATAATCGTTTGGGTTTCAAGGGAAGCAAAAAAAATACAGTTAACTATTCTCTTAACTATTTGCGACCCTGAAACAGTGGTGTTTGCTCTCAAATCCTATAACCGCAGGATACGCACTCGATGCTTGATGCTACAATTTGAATTGAGCGTATTTAGACAAGACACTTAACTAGCAAGGTGACACCCAGTGGTCCTAATGCACTCTAGTCCCTATAGTTCTTGTAGTGCGGACTGCGGACCTCATATTTAATGCGTCCGCATTTTCACAAAAAAAAAATCGGCGCGCCTACTTCTAAGATAGTGAAATAACACCGCCCTAAACGTACAACATTCAGCTTGTTTTTTACTTGATAGCTAATAATGGACGTAATCGATATTATGGCCAAAAATAATCAATGTCAATCGCCACTGTGTTGTAACAAAGCATTATGGTGGTTAAGAAGATTTACGTAAGGACCAACATTATTACTTAAAGTATGGGTTAATTACCGTAGGCGAGTGGTAACGATGCGCCGATAGTCGATGAGACATTTTTAATCATAGCGTTATGTTTGTAACTTTGAAATCCGCCGCATATGTTCTAACATGGTGTCCAAACTGTCAACCATACAGAACAAACGGTAAAAAAATAATCGTTCAGAAAACTACAAACGTGGTACTCGTAAGCAGGCACGAGGTGTATGGAACAGAACATCTGTGTCAAACTAGTAACGACTGTCGTTTTCCGGCCACACGAAGACATATAGTAGGGTGGGGAAAGATGGGACACTTTTATATTCTGTTTTCTCGTCCGATTTGATAACAAACAAAGAACATTCAAAGAATTATAAAACCGTATTCTCGCGACCTCCATAGACCGTTGTTAATTGTTTAAAACACAATCTGAATATTTGGATATTATGTGGTAAAGGTGTTCCGTATTTCCCCGTCCTACTATATGGGTATTATTTATTCTTTCAACGTAAAAACACGGGCCCAACAACGCACCTGTTTAATGAGATAAGCTTTCTCTTCGTTGAACTGCTCGTCGTCCGAACGATCGTTGTGGAAGTTAGTGAGGAAGTCGACCAACTTTTGTTGATTCTTCAGCAAAATATCGAGGATGGGTTTGGTCTTGTTGGGATTTGCAACGAACACCTGAAAAAGATATTAATAATAATAACTTTATTTGTCTCTTCGATTACCGTGGCAAAGATTTAAAAATATTTTAAACGAAACGACAGGATATAGCGACAAAACAACAGTTGTTAAAACAGACTATACAATTAAAAACATATTTACATTTAGTTCGAAGAAAATACGCGTGGTCGCTACACCTAACAAACAAACGAGCCAAACAAAAGTGTGCGTGAAGAAAATTGATGTTTAGGAAATAAAATTGTAAAACTAAAACAGAATGCATGTTTGTCACGTATGTGTGTTGGCAGCTGCTGTGTGGAATTGAAATGCTGTAAGCGTGAAATAAAGGAATTAAATCGACCGCCTACATGTATTCTGTGGTTGAGCTACATATCGAATACTTTGAATTCCTCAAATTGTGGACGGCAATCAATATAAATTATGCATTAGTGTCCCTTGCTGTGTTAACGCGGTATTATTCCTATGTTTGTCGAGTTTACAACGGCTTGTTTAACACAATAACCTTATTTTATGTCTCTTGGTGTACATTTCCACTATATAAACGTCACGTTTACGTTCAGGTAATCGTTTTAGTAGGACCGATGAGAATATTACTGTGTGTAGAAGTCCATTAGTAAGGGTCACATAGTCATTAAGTAAATCGAGGTGCTGCTAAATTGAACCTAAATAATTTAGCAGCGGTTTTATTTGAAATCTCTCTAAAGCAGCTCTCAGGAATACAGACTGAACTTCAATTCCGAAAGTTTACGAAATAATATTTGTTTAATAAAAGTAAAACACGACCGACGACGATGTTTAAATAACAGAATACAAAAATTAAGATCTCACTTTAAACACGTGAAAAGCTTCGAACTGAATGTTCCGGCTCTGGTCGCGCAAATTGTTCATCATGATCTTGAGGTTTTCTGGTCTACTGATGTACTTCGTCATTATGGTGTAGTTGTGACGGTCCAGTAACAGCTCGCCCAGCAACTATTAGTAAAACGTGATGTTAGGGACAGTTTAAATGTACAGCTAAACTGGGTTACAGTTTAAAATGGAATCTAACTCTACAAAAATGTGCGGTGAGTGGCAACACGATGCTCATGGTTTGTCATTGACTTGACAACTCATGAAAGACAACGGTCAAAATAACACTGAAGGGTTAATGTAGAAAGACGAGATGAAAAATCGGTTTGTTTGACACTGGGACGTGAGGTAAAACGGGGTGGTAATATTTAAATGTTTTGCTATAAAACTAATTGGTTTAACAATATGTTTCTAAGACTTGAATTAAAACTGTATGTTGTTGTTGTAAAGTCCAACAATGACGATATACAAGTCATATTAACTTTATTGAAAGTGACTAGACATAAGAATTATCGTATATTAGAACATCCTTCTGGTAGTGTATGGTTAAAAGCTTCCTTTGGGAGTGTGTTAATAAATCCAACAAGTATGGTCACAGAAAGCACTAAAAACAACCATCATTAGTGGACTGTGAATAAGTTTATTGGCCAAGCCGACGTCAATAATTAGCCAAGCTAAGCACCTAAACGTAATCTTGTGTAAAGTCAAATTGAATATCAGTTGCTGCAGGAACATGCACAACTAATAAGTTTTTAGCTTTACCTAACACTAATCTGAAAATCCAGACTTAAATGTTATTAAGTAAGAAGTGGAGTATGCATAATGGTTAATCTTATGAAGAAAAAATCCGGTTTTAAGTGCAAGTTGTTAATGTTTTGTTAGTGAAGTTTAATATCACTAGAGTCAACAAATCATGATATAAATGGTCTACTTCAGTTCTGAGACCATCCACTCCCAAGCAATTACTCATTAAACTTTGGTGGATTCACAGACATGACGACATGAGACATGTGAGATGTGACTCACCACGTAAATGTTTGTTTTGATTCTGACATAATATGCCTCAAACAATGTTCCCACCAAACAAATGTGAATTTATGTCACTTTTTACCTTCAGTGACTGCCTCCTGGTTACGTAGTTTTCCGATCCAAGAAGTTGGGTGTAACAATCGAATACTTGGTCGTAGTTTGCGTTGAGGAACTCGGCACATACTACTTTATGTCTGGTCAGCAGGTCCTTTAAAAACAATTAGAATGAAACTGTTTTTGACATAACATAAGATTTGTGTTATATACCTTGAAGGTGGCAAAAGCATCGGATGCAATGTCAAATGTTGACATTTCAACATAATCAAAAAATTTAGGAAACTCCTTTGAAGAAAGAACTGCTTTGGCTAATGCTTCTGAACGAATGCATTCTCGCAACATAACACCACAGCTGAGCGCAATGTCCGGCTTTTCGTATCTGTAAACATAGGCTTTATGTAATATGTGGTATACAGTTCAACGTATCTAAATCCAATACATATTTAAACAAATGCGAAGGTTCGGAATATATATAATATAAAATACCATGTTTTATCTTATATCAAATAAATTATTTATAATCGTAACTTAATAATTAATTATTAAATCTAGTCTTTATACTTATTTATATTATCAAGCATGGCAGTAACATTGGTAATTATTGTGTAATGTGTATGTTATCAAAGCCGGACGATAGCTAAAGAAATAAATGTAACTTTACCCATTGATTAAAATTTCAAGCATTTTCTCTCTTGTGCAGAAGTGTTCAACTGTTGGCATTCGTGTTCCTATTTGTCGACGCATTAGATTATTAAATATTTGGGTGAAGTCCTTTTTACCCTGAAAGATTAAGACGAAAAGTCAGCAGGTTTCAGTACTAGAAATAGCAATGCCCATTTCTTTATACAAGCTGTTCAAGATAAATATGAAAGAAAATGCGTAATAATACAAGATCTAGTCAACTTTATGTGTGACATTATATTTGTGTTTTGGAGCATGGCGGGCATGCCATAAAAAAACAAAGTTGTTCTAGTTTAAATCTTGGCATGCAATTTTTCAATTAACTTTTAAATGCCAGCAATAAACTGCAATTGTTTTTAAAAATTGGAAGTTTGAAATGCTCTTATTAGGGGGAGCATATGTCTCTGTTTTTCTGATATTTTTTGCAAGTAAGGCATGCAAATTATAGGGACTCCAACTACTAACATGTGTAAAATACATGTTTAAGAATGTACCTTAAAATAAATGTTTGTGTCTCAATGAAATATAAGTTGGTTTTAAATGAAAATCTACACCTAATAAATACTATTTGTGGACTTGTTGTGGTAGTTTTATGTAAAAACGCTATTCATTCTAGACGTTTTAAATTGTCAAAACAATTTTGCACGTTGTTGCCTCACTCGCTGGGAACAATCTGTTTTTATCGTTCAGTTCAGCTGATTTGTGTTTTGCTAAGCTGCGATTAATTCATATATACTGCAGCAAAACCCAGTTTAACATCGACAGCTTCTTTATTTAAAAAACATGCTCTAGCTCGAGCTTTTGCGTGATTTCCTTTCTAAATTAGCGATTTATAAGATTATTTGTTAGTATATTAAATCATTTAAAATTGACATTTTACAATAATTAAAAAAACTAGTGATGTAGAAGTATTCAATTGCTGAACCGGAAATTGTTATTAGCGAAGGTTCTGACCAATAAGCAATAGGTGTTAAGCTTTTCCAGTTTAAACCTGTACTTCTAGCAAGTAGGCCTACTGCGGAAGTGCACAGGCCGAGTTTACCTACCAGTACCAGGGATACTGAGAAATTTAAAAATAACAAAAACAACAACAAGGGATACTGGGAAAGTTAAATATAAAAAATTGGTTGGTAATATTATAGCAAGCATTTAATAAAAAAAACGTGACCTTTATCATGTGTTGTTAAACTGTAACTTTTTATCCTGGGACCTGGATTTAATGGAATTTGTTTAAAAACACATGTGTAGTAGTGTACAAAATGTCATATTTTAGATACAGAGAACAGCAAGAAATACAAAGTTACCTAAATCATTCCACGGGAATATAGTTAGTATTTATACCAAAAAGAATATACAACACAAGTTTAAAACATTGATTTTATGCAAAAAAAGCTAAACTAAGAAAACGTGGGCCAGGCTCTTTAAAATATAAGGAATATTAAACATAATTTTGCATTAGTTTCAAAAGATATTTACTTTGGTTCTTTACTTTAGCCTAGGCTATTTACTTTAGTTGCTAAGATTCCTTTGTTGAACTATGAAATTGGCTAACAATTACACTAACTAATATGCTAATACAAGTATTTCAAACTGGGGAGAAAATAAGATTTTATGACAATACAAAGGTGTTGAGTCCTTGTCTCTTAGATCGGCATGGTTGTCACTAGGAAATAACAATTGACAAAAAAGGCTGAACTTTCTTCATTTTTTTAGCAGCATTTCGTTTATCCGCTAAGCAACTGGCAATGTGTGTTTAAATATTTTTATTGGGCCGAATCTTTGAGATCAAGTCTTTTAAATATTCACTGTATAAAATTCTTTAGAAAAAAAATTGCGATTGTGTGTTAAGTTTGAAACTGCCCAAAAAAGTGGGATGACCCCCCCACCTGATGCCAGCTACCTATTTGAATTTTATTGAAACTTAAAAGTTTAATTATACTTTGTAGTTGAGAAACTGGAAACGGTCAAAGTTGGTTGTAAACTTTTTTATATGAAAAATCATACATAGTGCATTGTTGATTTTTTTCTCCGATTTTTAAGCGGTTTTTGGTAGGCTTTTTCTTTTTTAGAAACTTTAGTTGTTACTTTAGATCAAATTTCAGCATTTCTTTCCATATGTGTATGCAAGTTCTGTATTTTTTGTTGGTTTACCCCTTTTACACCAAACAACAACATTATAACAGTGCCCAAAAAGAAAGTTTTTCTCTTTGATAGTAAAGTTAAGAATTGGATAATTTCGTACTGGTCAAGTTTGTAATTTAATATATATTCCATGAGGGTCAATTTTATATGATAAAAATTTTGTACACAAATTTAAAAATTCAATGTACACAGACTTGATTTTTATGTTTCAGCAATGAAACTTACAATGAACAATATAATTAGAAGATCAGAAGACCTCGCAATTATTTTAGATGTTTAACTTTAGATAAGATAAATAATATATATATATACCTCAAAAGATATATGTGACAAGTTTCTTAGCACAAGTTCGATGATGTCACTTTTGTATATCTCTTGAGAGAGCTGAGCAATAAGTTCCGACTGAGGCTCATGTTGCTCAGTGCCACACATTATAGCTTTCATTGCAACCAAATTTTTGGTGACATCTTCTGTTGCCTAAAAAGAAATATATATATATATATATTTATACATTATTCAAAGCTAAATCAATCAGAAGAAGTTTCTGGATTATGTAAAATAAATGGAAATGATTTTTTAAATGCCAGCAGAATAGGGGGAAGGACAGACAAAGTTCGGGTAAGCGTAGATAACTGAGGTAGTGTTGTATCTATTCTAAGATTGAAATTTCAAATATGCAACCATGGAGATTCACCTAAAAGTGTGTTGGCAATCACTTGCCCATGGTTTTTAACAGATCAAGTGACTGCAAAATGCATTAAACATAAACATATTAAACTTGTATTGGACGTATACAACTTGGCCAAGCAACAAGTCATTAATACACTATTCGCGTATGTTGAGACTTGAGTAAGCGAATGTCATTTTTTTTTGGACCTTTGTTCAACACGAACATAAACCTAACTAAAAGTTAAAACATATTCCACGAGCTTTACTCAAATGCCGATGGTTTATTAAATAGCATCGGCAATTGTGGATTGCCAACATGTGTCTCCAAGGCTGTATATTAACAACAAAACAGTCTAGTGTTCACACTACTATTGTGTTTTACCCTGAAAATGGTTGACTACATAGATTCAGAGATGATACAAGCGGTAATCCTTTAGCTGGTGGCCACCTGAAATTTTGGTTTCAAAATGTTCTATAGCCCAGCACGATTTCGAGCACTTTTAAAGTTAATTTTCGACACGAACGCCCGAGTTTTTTCAAAAAAAAATTATACAATGAGTATCAGTGAGACCTAAGGAACATTTTGAAACCAAAATTTCAGGTGGCCACCAGCTAAAGGATTACCGATACAAGCAACAGGACAACCCAAATAATGCTTGAATAATATTTTACACACATATTAAGACAGATAAATATATCGCTTTTTAAAACCAATCTCGCAAATCCATTGTGCGAAATCGCTCAATGCAACACCTTTTCTTATCCCCTGATACACATTGCACAACTTTTTAAAATAAAAGATTGTACCTAAAACTTAAAAGCATCAAATTATAGCCTACAACAGATCAAGACTACTACGGTACATCGCACTTTTGAAGTCATTAAATATGCAATTTAGCTTATGTCATTTGTATGATGGGAATTTGAATGGAGCAATTATCATAAAAGTAATAAACTATTTCACCTTTTCAACTTTTTTAGTTCCAGCAGGATGTACTTCCAAAACATTGATAGCTGCTGTCAAGCTTTTAACAACATCATACGGACTTTTATGACCCTTCTTAAATATGGACATTTTGACTTTCCCAAAATGAAAGTATAAATGAAGCAATATTTTCTCAATATGTTATATAAATTGTTATACTTTAACTAAAATGCATAGAAATTACATGCCTCCAACAATTTTTCTAAATTATGCAAAATGTTATTGTTAGACTTGGGCTATGTGATAACTGATGGTAGTAAAAGTGATCATATTAAACTTGAAATTTTATACATCTCATTTACATATATTTGGTGAACATGGTCTCTATAGGCATGCGATACCAAATTTGACTGTTTTTGTCAACTGCTTCTCGATGTAGTATGACATGCAGAACGTCTTCAAAGCGCATAGAAAACAGCAAACGTTCCTTTGCCAACTCGTCAAACCGAATTTACGCCTTAAACTTTTTCCAACCCCAAACAAACAGCAAACATCTTTATGGGAGTACAGCATAGATATCGTTAACAAGAGAGCATTGCTTCAATAAACAAGAGAGAACATCTGCAATGATTGGGCACGTACTTCAATTGGCATAATTCACGCGGGCGATGATAGCAGCGACGAGGTTTAAACCCGTTACCTCTAGGTTACAGGCAGGCGTGCTAACCCATTTGCCACGACGTCGGATGTGCAATGTTTACCTCCAGGTACGTGCAATTACAGTATTTATTCCTGTTGTTGAAAAATGTTCGTTTTTTGAAATTTTTACAATCGTTATAATGAATAAATGAATGTAGGCTACCTTGCGTGGCCAGAAAACGACAACCGTTATAAAAGGCCTGTAATGTTTCATATATACCTATCATGCCAGCTTCCGAGTTACCACGTGTGTAGGATTGTTTTTTTTCTGCAAGTCTGAAAATTTTTTGCGACCCCTGGGTTAGAGCAATTGCTTTGACTCCAGAACCACTGAGTGTCCGATAGCAAATGTTAGAATCGTTCATATTAATCAATCTGTTGGTCGAGTGTGCATCAGAAGTTTCTGCTGTCTTGTTATCTTGTTACATGTTCTAAGCAGAGTCCGTATATAAATGTGTTTCTACAGGAACTCTGGTTTCAAGTATTAAAAACACCAACATCGAAATAAATTTTATTTATTGTTTCGGTAAATTTAATTCTGATTTGACTATGGGTCTTTAGTTTTAAGGTATTTAGATTTTAGAACAATTAAGTTAGAAACAAATTTTATCAAGTAGTGAAAGGATTTCTTAAAAATAAGATAATAACAAAATGAGGGCACTTTCTGTGCAAAGAACTGAAAGAATAAAACGAAAACATAGCAGAGCGATTTGCAAAATTAATGTATTTCATTTGATGGAGCTTTTAAAAAGATTACAAGTCTACTGTTAGACTTATTTACATCAGGAACTGCAATATTACCAGCCCTACAGAATAAGTGATGGTAAATACAGAAGAGAAAGAGAAATTGTAGTGATAATATATACATTATAAGAAAAAGGGAACAGAAATAAGTAAAAGTCAGACATATAAAAACAAAATGGTTTGGTATTAACATATTCGATATTTGTAAAATCTGCTGGCCTTAAATAGGACACACAGGTATATAAACAAAAAATGCAAGTAAAACAAATTTTACTTCAACTAAAACGTATTTAATTAAAAAGGAATTAGGCACCAGGAAAATGAGGTCTTGCAGTAGGAACTGAAGTTGCAGGAGCTGCATAAACTGGTGCATTTATAACACTTGGACTATAACCTGCTTGAATATTATGTTGAGGAGGGTAACTTGGCATGTATGGGTTGGGTATAGGCTGCATGGTCCCAGAATAGCTTGGAAGACCTAATGTAGGTGATGAAGATGATGTGAGACCTTCATGAGGTATAGAAGCTTCCAATGAAGTAGGTTCATGATTTATAGAACCTCCTGTGCTAACATGTGAAGCAGTTGTGATTGCTGGTGTATCTAAACCTAAACCTTCACAACCATCAAGTGGAACACCTTCACCTGAGGTTTTATGAATAAATGACATTTATTAAGTTTGGATTGTGTTCTGGCGATGACAATCCTTATAGCACAATGTCATGTTTCATACACCTCAAAGCTGTTTTTACCACATATGTAAAGTTGTAAGCGAAATGAATATTAATTTGTATGGCTGAAAATTAGTTGATGTTTTAATAGATTGTTAAAAAAATTGGACATTGACAACCCAATTAAGACCAGTAATTACAACAATGGGAACTAATTGTCTTGCTTAAAGACAGACATACCCACAATGGCAGTACTAGTAACATCAAGTGGGGATCAAAACTTAAGCAATGAGCATGGAAAAAAATTTACAATGTATAGGATTTTTTTAGGCTTGAAATATGAACCCTTACCCTGGGAATGCTGTTGTTGTTGTTGAAATGTTTGTGAAGGTGGAACATGCATAACTAATCTGCCTGGTGGATATGATGGTTGCATGTTTGACATCATTTCATGAAAATGTGGTACAGTCATACATGCTCCAGCATGCATGTGGTGCTTAATGAAATGGGATGTAAGTCATTTTCAATTGAAATGAGTTATGGTGATCTTACTTGTTGAACTGGGGTTGGCATGTATCTGGCAGTGGGACTAGGGGGCAAATAAGCCACGGGTTGAGGAAACATGACTGGTGCAGGTTGAACTGGAGATGAATAAGGTGGGGGAGTGGGAGGAGCTAAAAACACGGGCCCTGGACTCATTGGCTGGTTGCTTCTAATTTGACGATAATACTAAAAAGCATTTTGTTGGTTTATGGCACATAAGTGTTAAACAAGACCAAGCTAACCTCTAATCCAAGGTTGAAGAAGTAATGAAATGGATTTTTGTCATCCGTTACAACCATTTCTTTGCCTTCAGTATCGAGCACTGTCATGGTTGCTTGATATGGAAGGTAACCGGATCGTGGTTGTATGTTTGTGGTGGAGCTTGGTATTGGACTTGTAGCCATGTATTGATGTGGTGGTGGTGGAATAGCGGGACCTTTGATTTTAAAGTAAAAATAAAAACAAAAAAGGTATTTTAAATAACGCAAACCATAATTGTTTTGTGGCAGGGGGTATGGTTGGTTGATGGGACAAAGTTGATCAGGTGATAAATATGGATGTTGGATTATTGGATAATGAGAAGTTTCACCAACATTATTAGCAGAACTATAAGTTTCTTCAATTGCTGATGGAAGGTGTTCAGATAACTGGTTGTAATCACCAGATGCTTGGTAAGATTCTGCATTCTATAAAAATAAAATAGTACAAAGTTGGTGGGATTGTGAATTTTGCTTTTAACTTGGTCATACAATATTTTTAAACTAGGAAAATTTAATTGTATACGACAATACTAATGATAATTACACCTGCTGATTATGGCGAGTATTCTCCGTTTCACTGTTGGAGCTATCACTGCTATGAGGGCTGTGAGACTTGGTGGCACTTTCATTCAAGCTAAACAGTAAGTCAGGTAAAAATATAAAATAAAAATTATCAATAAAATTCTTACACATTTTGTTGGTTATTAAGGTTGTTTTTGTTGTACGGTATTTCCTGTTCAAACATTTTTCGACTTTCTTTGTTTTCATGTTGCTGAAAATAAGGATGAGTTTGGTATTCTTCATTTGGTGAAACATTTTGTTGATTCCAATTTCTTCCACATGCTTGATTGTATGTATCTATATCACTTGTGCCCTAAACAATTGCATGGATTAAAATTTTACATTTACAATCAACTAGGGCTGTGGAAAAGTTAACGGGTAATCGAACGTATTTGGTTAACCGAACTATGACGTCATAGGGCATATGCATATATCAATATCTGTCTTATTTACACAAAAAGCGTTATATTGGCGTAATAGACAGCTTAAATGTTTTCCTCAGCCAAGTAGAGTGTTTGTTACGAAATAACAGGCATATACACGTGGATTCATTGCATCATAATAGCGATTGGTACATCATAAAGTTGCCTATAAATTCGGGAAAAAAAAGCGACAAACAAGACGCCTTTATTAGGATGATAATTGTATCGGTTAACCGGTTAAAACTGAACGGTTAACGGTTAAACAAAAAGTGGGGAAATCCACAGCCCTTTAATCAACGAAAAGTAATTAATCGTGTATAATATGTCTGCAAAAAGAAGAAGCAGTTTTTAATACACACACACACACACAGTATGTTTAATTAAGAATTTTTGCCAAGCCGAGCCTAAGCACAACAGTTCATTCAAACGCATCTTTTTTTTGACGCTCAGCCATTGGGTAGAGTTTTGCAATTGCGTGGGAGTGCGGCAAACACTCAAAGGCAATTTAAATCGAATGTATCTTAACGCAATAGTTAAATCTTATACCTGGCAGAAACACTTATCGCAATGTAACATCGTTTAACTTGCAAGTGTAATATCGCTCAATATTTTAGTAGTCGGGAATTTATTTACTATGCGGCTGCATAACAGATCATATAATGTTAATATAAGTTACCTATTCGTGCAGTTTTGACGTAACAAAGAGCTTTATTTTATCATAAATCCGGCATTTATACAGGCAAGAGACATTCGCAATTGTGACGTAACATAACTAGCTATTTCGCAATAATAGAAATTGTGACGAATGCGTATTACGTGAGCAATATAAACCAGCATTTCGACATGTTCGGGGATTACTTACAAAACACAGGCATTCTTAAACCATAAATTCCCGGTAATTTTAAAAGAGGAAGTTGGTTGCCGGTAGAAAAGAAAGTGTCGGTTGCCATAAACTGCGGTTGGTGATCGCCGATTAGTTTTATAGTTTTTTAAACTAGCTTTTGTTAATAACTTGTATGCTGACCGAACACAGAGAAGAATGGTACATGAAACTGTGGTGTATTTATATCAGGAGAGCTGTTTTTTTTCTTGAGCAAAAAATCGTTTTCACTACGCGTCTACGATTTACGAAACTGCCAGATAAATTTAAATACGAATCAGTATCTGTCGTATTTTTGTTTTTTTAAATGCCTGACGCGCATTCGCATCTCGCATCAAGTAAATTAAACATTGCTATAATAAATACTCCCATATCCCATACATATTATGCGCTTGTCTGGTCTAGCACAGGTAATAATGCTAGTTGATCCACGATTCCTTTGTTTCTGATTGGTCAATCAGGGAGGTGTAAAATGGGCGTGATTTGCTGTATATTTACAAATAATACGATGTTATGTTGTAATAATCATAATTGCGCAAACATAAGTTAAGTTTTAACACATTTATTTACGAATTATTCTGTTGCTTGTCATCGTCGAAACATTTTACGCACGTTCAGTAGCCGTGCACATAACAGAAGTAGCAAATTCCTAAATTGGCAGGAGTGCGTCGCACTCCCGCACGCCCGTACTCTACGCCAGTGCGCTAAGCACTATGCAGAAAATTGGTCCGAGAAGGAGCTATATATGCTATAATTTTGCAACTGGAAGCTAAAATATTCAAAATAACAAAAGTGGAATAACTAAAAGATACAAAACTAGTCAGCATGCCTATCCTTTTTAACTTATGTGAGCTTTTAATTGTAAGTTAAAGTGTTTACCCAAGTTTAGTCCTCAAGTGTTTGGACTGTTTGCCATTTTTACTCAAATAGTTACAGACAGGGAAATCCCTGTGCACACAAGCATGTTTTAATCTTTACAAAGCTGTTTTAGTTCTAAACACTATATAAGGACAGACATAGGCGCCTAAGTTTTGATTGTCTAGGTTAGGCAAACTCATAGTTACAAATGTCAACTACTTATTACATCATACGTAAGCTAATAAGGTAATTAGCACACTCGCACATTACGCACTGGTTAGGGTTTAACTTTCGTATTACTCGTTACGCAGCACGTTGAACGTATACACACAGTAATAGCGGTTGTAAAGTATTGAAAGATCGCAAACTTGCAGATGCAGGCACACGCACTGTATCGCCGCAAGTTGAATGAATGAATGAATGAATGTAACTTACTTTATCCTCGCGTGGCCGGAAAACGACAGTCGTTATAACACGGGTGGATGTGCACCTCGCGCCAGCTTACGAGTTACCAAGTATGTTACTTTGTGGATGATTATTTTTTGGGGATTTTTTTCTCATTTTTATGTATGGCTGATAATTTGGACAACCCATTAGTGACCACTGGGTTGGAGCAATTGCCGTTAAGTGTCTTGCTCAAGGACACATACGCCCACAATGGTAGCAGCGACGAGCCTTGAATCCATTACCTCTGGGTTAGAGGCAGGCGCGCTAACCACTACGCCGGACAGTTGGTATTTCTTACCTTGCGATAATGGATGACATCACAATACAGCTGGTGATGTAACAGTTACGTTGGTGAGTGTATGTTTAACTGCCATTAAAAGTTACGTAAATTTGGCCAGAAGCTAATCTGTAAACACTAGAGCTTCAACCGTGGACGCATAATGGTTTAACTTTATGAAATACGTAAATCGTTTGCGTATGAATATCTTATTATGAAGCAATTAATAGGCAATGTGCCAAATTCCAGGTTAGGCATTTGCCTAACCTGGTTAGGCGCCTATGAGGACAGATATAACTAACAAAGTGTGTAAAAAAGCACCCTGGGTTTTTTCTTTGCAGAACCTGTGTTAACATACCACTTGCTTGGAAACATTGACAAGGGTATGCCGCACATGTACTGGCTAATAATGTATTTTAATGTGTTTGGTTATTGACTCTGTGCTTATTGTTGGTAATAACAACAAGTTTGTTATCACAGTAGTTAGTAGGGGGTTTGGAACATATCCAAGTTTTTTTATTAAAAAGAGTTTGAAGGTAATTTCATACTGCACAAACTTCCTAACAATGTTTTGTCTAGCTGCTATGCCTTGCCTGCAAAGTTTAATCAAGTAAGACTTAGTAAAAAGGTTGTAAAAAGAATCTAGTATTCGAATGGTTAATTTGATGTGTCATGAAGGGATAAACAAGCGTCATTCAAACAAACATACCTCTGCGTAATCACCAGAGTTATTACATTCTGTCCAGTTTTCCTCTATGAAACTTTGGTTGATTGACATGTTTTGAAACATGGTAGTGGGAGACAATTCATTCACTTGATTTGAATGCCACTGACTTTTCTCCTGTGTGTGATATATATATACATAATGTTTATATATATTACTTCATTAGACAGATTATTTCGTTAGATTACCCTGTGTTGTAGTTTCGACTGAGGAGGGCTGACACAATCTTCCGGACTAAAATAATAAAAATAATTATACTTTAATAAAACTATAGGGATATGCGAAGTCTTAAAAGCTATAATGGTTAAAGCAGTTTTTAATATTTTTAAATAAAACATTTCTAGAATTTTTGATTTAGAAAATCGGATCTGGAAACGAAAAATAATTGAAAAGAAAGCCAAGGTGGCATTTTTTTTATTTGCTTCACATGATTTATTTTTAATACTTTTTTTGCTAAAGTGCAATGTTAAAGCTATGGCATGGTAGCCAAGCATTAAAGACGGAGACGCTTGGACACAAACTTTCTAAAAAAGGAGACGCTTGGGCACAAAGTTCGAGCTTAGCTCTGCGCATTCCTAAAAATTAAAAACTTACTATGGTTTTGCTGGATCTGATATATCATCTTCCAAATTTGGATGGTTAGGCCTTTGCTGGTGCACACCATTTCCTAAAGAATATTTAAATTAATGAAACAAAAGTGTCAATCACACGAAAACATACCTGAATAACCAGAACCACCATTTCTCATCTTCTTCTGCTGAAGAGCAACAAATTCAAGGTGATATTTTGGATTAAACTGAATCTCTCCACCATGCATTGGTGCTGCATCACTCCAACTACAATGTATACGCTGTATGATAAAGAATGAAGATACATTTGTTAATATTCAAACACATACTGTTTTGATCTGCAGCCATATCTTCGACTTCCACCATTTCTGGAGTTCCAATCAGAATGAGATCTCCTTCTTTGTTTACAGGGCCATGCATCAGCTCTACAACCGTCTTTAAAACATAAGTTAACGAAATAAAGCACAAGAAAAGAAATTATAATGGACATACTACTATATGTTTCTAATGGCTTGACGTTCTTCACAGATATTGTATGTCGACCTCCCAATGCTTCAATAAACACTGTGATTGGACCGTGGTTTGGTGATACCTCCTGTACGTGGCCGACCAATGGTTTACTGCAACAATTATATAAAGTATCAACCAAAAGTATAGAGAATATAAAATTCTTCCTACTAAATCTAAGGCTTGGCACACTTAAGATTTAGGCTAACACAAATTATAAAACTTTTATTACAATGATGTCATAAATAATCAACTCAAATTAAAATACAAGTCCAAATCTTCTGATTAAGAGATTGATAAGTATTGAAATTGTTGGTTGTTGTACCATTGTGTACTTAAATATCATGAGTTGTATTAAGATGAAATTATTAAACAAAACACCAAATCCTATTTTTAGATTCAAATTTACCTGTATATACTCAAAGAAATAAGACATCTGTCCCCAATGAAATATTGCATTCCTTCACTTACAGTAAAATCAACATACTGTTGTTCTAGAAAAAATGACTTTTATTAAAAACAAAAGTCACTTTAAAAAATTGTACCTTCTACCAGTGCATTAAAAAAGTTGTTTGCAGTTAACAGTTATAATATAAAGTTACTTTTATTGTCTCTCAAGGTAGCCAAGATTTGGAAATATTTTAACAGAAAAGACAGAATATAGCGACAAAACAACAAGTGTTAAAACCGCGTACAGTTAAAAACACATTTACATTTAATTGGAAGAAAATAAGCGTGGTCCTTAAACCTAGCGGACAGACGAGCTTTTTCTTTTAATTAAGTTAATCTTCTAATAGAAACAAAAGTGTGCGTAAAGACACCATACATACAATGTACATTATATAAAATACGACCCGTACATTATATAAAATAATGTGCAGATTCATTTCAGCTCTTGTTTTTATGGACACACAAAATCCATACTTTATTAAGATATGAATAAACTTACTTCGTTTAATAGTGAGCCAGAAATCATAATCCACATTTCTGTATATAGATGGATCTAATGATCTCACAACATCTAGTGGTATTGGAAACTTGTATGCCAATCCAGACTGATTTGTCAGGTCGATTCTAAAATGATTTGTGTTTGTAAAGCTACAAAAATATTGCATGACTAGAAGCATCAGATTTTAGGTTTTACGGATTGAAAATTTAGAACGTAACTTGCTTTTTCAGCATCGTTAGGGCATGAGTGTTAAGTATGAATATGTATATAATAATTATTGTGCCCGGGGTGCATAATGCGCCAACACCGAGCATTGCGTGGTTGGTGTCTCTGCAACTGACCCACAATGAGGGACAAGAATATTACATCATGAAGTTAAATTTTATCTCTGCAGTAAATGATCAAAATGAAACAGAGAATCTATGATCCACATGTAAAAAGTTTACCCTTCAACTAGAATTCCAATGGATGGTTCGAAGAAGTTCTCTGGTGAGATAGGAGGTTCTTTATCTTCATATTCCTTTGATTTGTCATTAGAAGTACTTGGGCCGGAGAGCATACGAAATGTGTCAACGCATTTATTCAAAGTGGTTTTGCTCATTCCAAGTACACGTTCCAATATTATGGAAGTAAGAATTGCTAGAAAGAGGGAATAAAAATAACCATCACAAAAATGAATCACTTACTTCTATACTTACACTGACAAATCCCATACGATTCAAAGTAAGACTTGGGATAGACACAATCATAATGCTTCTGGCCTGAATGACATAAATAAACTTCCTGTTCACAATCATTTTCAGTGACATTCTTTGCACGGTGACCAGGCTGCTCATAGATGTGAAAATCACAACTGTATGTAACAAACAAGCAGTTAATTAGTTGATTTGGCATTTACGAAAATACAAAATACAGTTTCAAGATACAAATGATTTGTTTTAAATCAATAAAACTAATGTTAATTTAACTAGTAAATGCGTACAAATTAACCTATCTAAGGTTTATTTTAAGCAAGAGCTTAGGCGTCCTAACCAAAACTTTGTTGGCAAAAAAGCCAACTAACCAACAGCATGATTCAGGAATATGTGGCAGCCTACAAACTATATGTTAATAAGAACTAGTATAAATGGCCAAATCAAGAGTTGCAGTTTTACAAATCTTCCATATCTATACTAGATGGGTTGATCGAATGTACTTAGCTTGATTGAACAGAATAAGTCATAAAAATGGGTTACCAGTTTCAAAGCTTATGTATTCCTCACCTGTACATTTTAGACAAAGCACTAATTTCTAACTGGTCCGCCCACTCTTTAGGACTGTTCATTCGTGCAAGATAATCATCAAATGAATCATCTACAAACTGAACATGGATTTTAACTCAAGATGATTACAGAAGCATACCAATGCAAAATCCGAATTTGTATATGGATGTAAACAGAAGTTGAACTAGTAGGGTGAGTGATTATCCCATTTTTCTTATTGTTTAAATACGACAATCCTATTTCAAGGTAAGTTTTGATCATTCACTATAAATGTTTGGGGTTACATTAGTACAGTGTGTGCCGAAGGAATTGTGTGTCGCATGAAGGAATTGAGTGAACTTTCTGGGTGTTAGGTCAAATTTGGCCTCAATCCCGTGTCCTTGATAAGGACCTCGTCACCCAAAAAAAGGAAAGCCAACACACTATTTATCCCAACATGTTAAATGCATTCAACTAATTGTGTAACTTTTCACACAATCACTCACATTTTCAAATATATGTTGGTTCCTTTTCATGTATCTAACACAAGATTCCCGGATATATAGATGATAGGCTTGTGTTTTAAACATCTAAATAAAATGTTCATTAAGTGACCAAAACATGCAAATATACTACCTAATTATGTACAAAAAAGAATTCAATTTTCTCCTTACACATGGTATTTGTGCTCTATTTGTATCAATAATAAGTTTTAATACCTGCTCAGAGAATGCACGAAACAAAGATGAACCATCTTTCGGTACAGGTTTTCTTCGAAAACCAATACTAGCAAGATAATCGTCCATGATATCCATTCTGTGCCGTTTTCCGCTGTTACCGTGATCATCATAACTCGCCATTTTTGTTTCCGCAAAATCTTTGACGGCCTTTAAAACCGGCGAACCTCCCCTAATGCTAAATAACTTTATTTCACTTACCGGACTTTTATTAATACGTAATTTTAAGTTAAGCCTAATATCAAGATTATTTTTAAAAAATCACGCAAAACAAACACGTGTAAACTTTATTTATCATCAACGGACGGGCGGGAAGTTTGGTTTTCAATGTGTCGCTGGAGGGCGTACGTAGGTAGATATTTAAGTTATTAAAAAAACGATTGATATTTTTATTTTATTTTGATCTATTGTTGGTATTCACAATCAAAAGAGTGATAATAAAATGAAACTTTCTTGGTGCCTGTTTTTTTCTAATGAAAATGTCACTGTAGTAATGTTTAATACTATTTTATTTGTTTCCTGGTTTTAACAGCAAAGCTATTTTTCTTAATTTTAACTGATTAAGAACTTCATTTAAGTACAAAATCACATTTGAATCTTTGTCACCACGAAGCCCATTACACACTATGATGATAAATATTCTGCAAAATAAAAAGCACAATTAAAATGAGTTATTCAAATATTAAACAAAATCTTACTTGTGGTCAATCTGAGCACAAAAAAAAGTCTTGTTATCTTCAGATGACGTATGTGAAACAACTTTTTCTAGATTAAGCTCATCAGTTTTATTTTGAAGAAGATATTGTATATGAGTGACATGGTCATTTGATGTATGGGGCAGTGTTAACATAATCCTGTAGTTCTATAAATTAAAACTTTAAATTAATACTTATGTTAAGGTAGAAGTAACGAATAAATATTCCCATTATTCCAGCTACTTAGCCAATTTAAGTTAAATCATGATTTAAATCACAGTCATAATCATAATACCTGCACACAAGTTTGGTCATTCAGATCTGGTAGCGAATAACCATATTTTAAAGCAGTCGTACTCTGCTCTCTAGTATTTAAAATAAGGTAAAGATGAGAAAAATCATTCCTCTTTATATGAAGTAATGCTTTGGAAACAAAATCATAGCTTGTTTTTGAAAGCATTTGCTTCATCTCGTCGGAACTACCAGTGTTACATAACACCTGAGAATAAAATCATTTAAGTCCATCTACCGATATCTGGATATAAGTGTATAAATGGATATGCGGGTACCAGTATGTTTACAAGTCATTAGGTTTACTGCAGGTTCTACTTTGTTTAAAACTTTTTGGTAACAGACACCCAGCATTGTATATCTTGTATATCTTACCATATCCCAAATACATAGATTTCATATTGATTAAAAATTTTACCCAGGTGAGGGTTTAAATATAAAAAATGTTGTTTAACCAGTATTACCTCATAAAAATAGAAGGTAAACTGAGATTTCAGAGTTTGAAAGAATTTTTCCATCCACACATATAAACCTGATGTGGGATTTGATAATTTTTCACCAAAGCCAAAAAAACTTCCACGAAATGAACTTCCTTGGTGTTTCATGGCTTGAGGCTTCCATTTTAATAAACTGATAAGAATAAAAATGTATCAATAGATAAAGTACAGGTGAATACAAATTCTTACACTTCATGAGCATCATCCAAGTTATAAATGGCACCTGTGTAGTTCCACTTAAATATATCTTGTCTGGCTTGTAGCAATGCAAGCAGTGCAGTTAGCTCGTCTGATATACAAGTCTAAATTAATAAATAGTGAATATGACATTATTTGTAATGTTAATATAGTAATTTTAATATGTAAAATGGGTGTTTTGACAATTCAAAAGCAGACTTATAGGTGACAAAAAGGAGAGCAATTTTCATTTGGAGTTGGAGGATATATCATGTATGGGCAACTGTCAGATTTGAATCAACATGGTGCAAATTGAGTGATGGTTGTTTTTTAAATTTTATTCAATTTATAATGGAAATAGCCCTTTAATAAACAAGGACACCTATTTGTTAGGTCTACAACACTCAACTGTTCTATTTTTCTGCCGCTTATGTTTTTTTTTGTATGGTTGACCACTCGGACAATTTAATAATTACTACTTGGTTGCAGCAATAAACATTAAGTGCCTGGTCTAACAACATGCATGCTTACAACTGCTATAACTACTGAGCTATAGCACTAGTAAAATAATAAATCATCCACTAACTGTAAATTTTAAACAATATTAAAATTTATCACACATGTTCTTCAACTAATAAGTTAAAATACCTGTATATTTCTTAAACAATCATGAGGGAATTTTTGTGGATAAGATTCCAATAGAAGTTTTACTTCTTCGCACAATGTATCTAATGGTGGAGCAAGGGCAGTTTTGAACATCTGAATGTAAAGTGAAATGCATTCGAGCCTTGCAGAGCAAAATTCGGATAGTTGAAAGCATACTGTCGATACCAAGTTTTCCGGCAATTCCTATAACAAATCAGTAACTTTAAAAATGTTAGAAATAGGAATAGCTACCAATGTAAACAACAAAGGGAACTCCCAATTTGGAATATAGTGAAACCAGAGTGTCTTTTACTTTTTTACAAATTACATATTTTTTACAGTTGTTTTGATGGTTTAAACAGGTTTTGCCACCTTTATATTCTTCATGTGTTACAAATAAAGCATTAAGGCAGGTTTTGCAAACTTGCCATCGAAGAATGTATTTTACTATTTTATGAACAATTATTTTATGTCATCTAAAAGGACAATTATTTTATGTCATCTATCAATTCATTACGCAGCTACCAATTTTGAAATGATTCGTATTAACAAACATGCACCATTATAGTTTGCTAAAGAGCAAAGCGATCACATTCCGAATGATTGCATTGCACTTATTTCACGCTTAAAACACAGAACCCTTTAAACTCAGGTGGAGTGCGTGCATCCAATTTTATAATTGTGGCATCTATTGGGTAAGTTACAGATCCTAGACCGCAAATCTCTGTCTGTTTCGCAAGGATTCTCTCCGAAGCAGGCAAATGAAAAATGAGTTAAATAAGACTTTCCCTTGGGTTGTTTAAATAAACCAAGAAATTTCGCGTATATTATTACTCCAACACAGTACTAAGAGAACTTACACCATCTGTTTCAAAATCCCCAGAAGTGCTAACTTTGTGCTCTTGCTTCACAATAGAAAGGAACAAGCTTTGTAGAATAGAATAAGAATTTTTAAGAGAATCTCGTCTGGCAAACCAGGATTTTTGTTCCAGAAAGGTTAATGAGAAATAAACCTTTTCGTGCTGAGCCAGATTAACCAAAGCAACCTATGCAAACACTGATGAACATTTCTGTTAAAGTAACATTCGGATAAACTAGAAAAGTTAAAACATAGCTTCAGTTACCTGAAGATTAGAAGGTAAAAATGGGAGTTTTTCTTTTTCCGCAAATTCTTTCGCCTTGTCACACATAAATCCGCCAAGGTTGCCGAAGTAGTTATGAAAAAATTTGAGTTCCATGGAATGTGCAGTAAATTCCTTACTACTTTCCAGTCTCTCCATTGTTTTTTTTTCTGTTATATTACATTAACATCTTTAAACGCTGCAATAGACCGCGGCATACATTGCAGGCTTCACATGTTGTTATATCAAAACATCGTAAACAAGAGGACAAAGCTTTAATGAGTATGCACGTATTAATCTAACTAACACAGTATTCATTAATTGTTTTACTACAACTGTCATGTAAGCTCGAAGTGGTTTTAAATAAGAAAATTTGTATAACTTCTGCATGTGTTGACGTTTAAACTTACACTAATCAACCTTGTTGTAAATGAAAAACGTTTATTTTCGGGAATTCTGACAACTATAATCATGCAGTAATTAGGTAATGTTAGAAGTTATTATTAGTCATACGGTGTTCAACTAAGGATAATTTTTAAATAACCATAAATGATAACAAGGTATAAAAGTAGTGCTTTCAATGCGCCCCAACTTAAATAGTAATAAATTAATACAGGCGTCAGTCGTTTTATGGAATCCCTATCTCACTAACACGCGTCCTCCCAAATTTCCAGACAGTATAACCTGTTTCGTCAGATCGTATGACTAAAAATAGTGGAGTCGAAATATTTATTTGGACTGTTCAATTTGTACCTATGCATGGCCTACTCAATACACGGCCTAGAAATACACCGAAACTGCTAAGAAAATAAGAGGCCTATTGACGCGAATAATGCCCATTATAATACATTGTTACGTCACGGTTTTATGAATGGATTTCCTTCATTTTGAATGCAGTTTGCAGTTGTGGGTAGGTTCAATACCAGTTCTAGGTTGTTTTAACTTACAGTTTATCACAGAACGTGTCGCAGGGATACTTATTCTTGTTTAGTTAAAATCATACCAGACATATAAAGCAGCGCAAAAGGTTTATTAGTATATAAATATCAGTTTATTAAGCATAAAGAGAGACGAGCAATCAGATTCAGTTTACTAACACAGAAAACCTACGTTTTGATTATATTTAATTTAGTAGACAGGCATTTGGCAAGTTTTATAATGCAGCACACCTTTATAATTTTATTTAGATTAAATTCTAAGCCACCAGAATTATTAAGCAAACTATTTAAGCATGGTCAATAGGTGTTCCGTAGTTGGATAAAAATACTTGGATAAGGGTACCATCTTTGCATGTTATGATCATGAAGAAGTGGCAAGAAGATCTTCAATCAGTAACATCATCAATATATTCTTTAACAACAAACAGAGATGTGTAAATAATCTGTCAGGAAGAAAGACTAGTAAAATTTAAACAGCGACAAAGGTCTAAAGTTAGACACAACACTTAGTACGAAGGGAGGCTATCGTGAGTTTGTTTGTATTATACAGTCTTAATTTATGATGTGCTGTATGACCCATTTTTGGACCTCGAGGAAGAGCCTCTGTCCTGCTTTAACAAAAAAACCTCGAGTAGAAAATGGGTTATAAGCAGCAGGACAGATCAAGGCATAAGCACCTTTAGACAAAAGGCTAATGCTTGTGTTTATCCAATATCCGATATTGTTTTTAAGGACCGGTTTTAAAAGTTCGCAACGGACATATCAATTAACTTACTTGTTGTTACTGCGGTGTTCTTTTGCTAAATATATATATAGGCTGTCTTAAAAAACTTCTGTTTTAAGCCAAATACTATTTTCACTCAGCGACTGAGCCAAACTAAACTGTCGGTAAAACTTACTTGTATGCCGCACGTGGTTAAAAGTAACTCCTATCTGTTCAGTCATGCTTAAACATTTATAAAAAATATAAGATGTTGATAAAATAACCCGAAAAAAAAGGTAATTTAACCGGGAATGGTAAATAAACTGTTATTTGATGCAAAAACTACAGCCAGACAGCAAAATCCATTCATAAAACCGTGACGTAACAATGTATTATAATGGGCATTATTCGCGTCAATAGGCCTCTTATTTTCTGAGCAGTTTCGGTGTATTCCTAGCCCGTGTATTGAGTAGGCCATGACCTATGTTGTGATATATTTGTTCTGACTGACATATTTGTACCGGGCGCTGATATATATGCAGTGGTAAATATAATTTTATTTTCAAATATTTAATTGGTATTTTAAACAACATATTTTTCCAAGTAATTTTACAATAGATGAAAAAAATTGGAATGTAAGGCATCCTGTTTGAGATAAGGGTTGGTAAATTGGGTAACGTTTACTAATTTTACTAAACTACTCTAAAATAAGTTTGTTAGTGGTACTTGGTTAATCTAGGCTACAAATATAACTTTAACTCAATCCTGCTGACTAAAACGAAAACTCAAGTTGCGAAGTGTAAACGTCATGTCCGGAATATTTTTAATGGAGTGTTGTAATAAATTTAGACCGGGTGGTCATTAAATGTGTTCCGACGCATGCACATTAGTCCGGGTCTAAATATAACACAACACCAGACCAAGTATATCACAACAATGGCATTCAAAGTGGTAAGTGGAAATTGAGTTTTACCAAAACAAATAACCAAATTGCTTCCAACAGCTTTGTTTATTGTACATTAAAATATCATCATTTGCGATCCAATATTAAGCAGTTAAAACTCCCCAATTCAAACTAAAAATGTGAATTGAACCAACATCGTAAAATATAAGAATGGGTGAGCATTTTAGTTTCATTGACGCTGAAGCCATCTTTTGATGTTATGGACATCATGGAAGCAGTGATAGAGTACAAAGTTCACCTCAAGTATAAGCAGTTTCACTTGTTTAGTATTCTTCTGGGTTGTAGTCGTAATTACCCTGTACATAATATTTCAAGTCAAAGTTCATCAACCAAATACCACAACATTAAAACTACCTGTCGGTCATATTGTTTGTTCTCAGGATTAGCTTGTTGGTATTCCATACGATCTGTTAAATGTTTCCTTTTTTTACAAATTTCCATAAAAGATTATGACTATTCAAGTAACATACCTTTTTCTGGGTAGTAACCATTGTTGGAGGAATTGTCTTGAGCCATGTTATTGTAAGCATCACCTTCGCCACCATAACGTCTACCTGGCTCTAAACAACAGCATTATCAGTATAAGAAAACATTGCCATTATAAAAATAAAAGTACCTTCATAATTCTGTTGATATTCTTGCTTTATTGTCTGGTCATATTCTTGTTTCATTCCAGGATTACTAACATATTCATCTTTAATCGTAGTCATTGACTTATCATCTCGTTTGTCTTCTTTTACATCTGAACGACTATCTCTGTCTTTTCCGCGGTCTCGATCTCGATGACGCCTTTAAAGTGAACCAGGAACATTATTAAACCAACTTCAAATTAGTTTCAATAAATACCTTTCTTTATCTTTATCGGACCTATCTCGATCCCTGTGACGATGCCTGGACTCCCGATCTTTGTCACGACTTCTCTCTTCTTTTTTTCCATTTTCTATTATATTACTCCAGTTAATAAAATCAGTTACTTGTTTGAAACAAGCAAAGTAATTATGCAACAACAACTTATATTTAACATTAAAATATACCTCCATCTCCACCATCTACTGCACCACTTGCCCTTTCATCATTCTTGCTTCGTGAAGATTTATGATCAGATTCCCGCTTTCTATCACGGTCGCGACGATCTTTATCACCACGATCATCACGCCTGCGCTTTTCACGATCACGATCTCGATCCCGATCTCTGTTTCGATCTTTATCCCTATCCGACCTTTCCCGATCGCCTGATTTTCTTCGTTTTTCTCTGTTGGCAAAATATAAAGAAGCACTCCAGTTACACATAATTTGATTATATATGGTTATAGGCAGAAATCAGTGCTAGGCCACTAGGGGATCAGTAGCAGACTTTTGTTTATTCTAAAGTGTAATTACTACAAAAAGGTAAAAAAAACGGGACATACATACATACACAAAAACAAAAGTTTATATTTTGGTAGAACATGACGCCACTTTTGATGCAGCATGTTTTCTAGATAGGGGTACTTGAATTTAAAACACTACCTTTCCCTATCCCTTTCACGAGGTCGATCTTCAGATTTTCGTACTTTATCATCATCATGACTTCTTCCACTATCACGCTCCTTTTCTCTAAAATAATTATTAAGAAATGATTATCAAGAATTAATAGAAACCATGCATAACATTCTGATATTATATTATTATTACCACAAATACTTTAAATATCCACTATGAATAGCAAAACCAAATACAGTATAAAACATTATAAAGCTACAGTTGATACCTTTCTGATCGACGATTAGAGTCATCAGGACCTGCACGCGTCGATCCTAATCCTCCACCAAACCTTCGAGGTCTCCAACCTTTAACTGTACGTCCACGCTCAACATCAACAAGAACTCGACGGCCGTCAATTTTTTTTCCATCCGCACTTTTATAAGCAGCTAAAAATGAAGGTACATCGATAAGAAGTATGTTCAAGTTAAATAAGATAAGTGAGCAACGTATGGCTTTTGTAAAACAAATTTTCTGCAAAATCCATCATAGGAAACTGATCTATTTTAAAGCTGTATTCGTTGTTTTTGTTTTGGAACAGGTACACGAAATTGATATCAAAGCCTACCTCTTACCACATCTGTGTGCGAGTGTGTGGTTGACTAACAAACAATACAACAAACAACAAACACACGAAATTAATTTTTAAAATGTAAGCTTACTGGCCTGATGGTGTTGATGGTGATTAGTGTTGGTTGGTATGCAGTTGATATTTGCAACAATGCTTTATTTTCACATCCGTTGGTTTATATTACTTACCAACTTACTTACACTGATTTTACACTCAAGACTCAAACAATACAAAGACTTTTACCAATCTTATAAAAACTATGAATTAAAATTATACCATTGTTATCTCCTAATTCATTTAACATTGATATATTATATAAAAAAACATTAAAACTTGATAAAAGGTTTTATGTTTTTACTTCATTGTACAAACCCACAACAAACTCAACACGCTGAAACTTTATTTCTCTCTCCATATAACCTTGGCCCTTACCAAGCCTACTGAGTTTTTGCTCTTACCAAGCTTGTATTGAATATAAACTTTTGTTTAACTTTGATTTGAATGCGGTGGCTATATTATTAAATGCACTTCTTATTTACAAGATGGGTGTGTGTTTAATTCAACTAACTCACTGGTTGTGCAAGCTATACAAACCCTTCTTACCCATATTCCAATTTAATACAAACCTAATTATTGTCACTGAACGCAAGAATCGGAAATTTTCTAGGCTTTTCGGGATGGTGAAATGGGTCCACTGACGAAAACGCCCGTGGTCACCACTCACTTTCTATCAAGCTGTATAAACAGCAACAACATGTGATAAGCAACTTTACAAACAACATTAACAGTTTAAGATAATATAACAGCCTATAAAAAACAGATTTTTTCTTTTTACCAAGACCTTTTCTTGATTACTTGATTTGCAAGTATTTTTGAATGTAGGAAGTCAATTTAAATGCTTACTGTGCATGTCTCTTTCCCGATCAAACTCAACGAACGCATAACCACGTGGTTTCCCAGTTGCAACATCCTTTACTATTGTTACCTGCAATATAAATATAACATATTAAATAAAAAAACCTTCCAGTTAATATAAACCCCTAGTAACGGCATAAGCAACCTATTAAAAAAATGACATTTGCGTAATGATGTTGTTCTGTTTCAAGTGTTCACTTAGAAGTTAGTAGTTGTAGGTGATTAATCTTGGGGACCTTTTTTAATATGTGGTTGACAATTTAGAGTTTTAGACAGACAAGAAGGGACTGGTTGGTTAGAGCAATAGCCGACAGTAACACAGTCTGTGGGGGTCCTCTCCCAGGTTGAAATGCCACAATTCGTAACATATAATTTTTTTATGAAGAAAAGTCTAATCTTATCTTTAACTGAATAATCGAAGCCAACATAAAATAAATTGTTAAACAACATTATATTGATGATGTTCTGGTTTTAAACAACAGAAAACAGCATTTAAAAGTCTCAATCATGGTTAATGCTACTTTATTTCCATCTTCGCCCATTTTTTGTAATATTTAAACACAAAAATGCAAGATATCACTGAAAGCTGTGCAACCACACAGGCACAGCATCAAATACAAGAATGTCTATTTAACGAGAAGTCTTAGTTTCACATAGCGAGCGATTCTGGTGTTTTAGTTAGCGAGATGTGGTTTCGTAGTGTCGAAATTGGGTTAATAGAAATAGGGGGAAATATGTTCACTCTTTACGATAAATTCAAGTTTGCCACTTTCAAGCATATTACACTTTATATGTGAACAGTTCAACTTTACAAAACTCAACGTATTTTTATTTCTAAATTAACTTATTTTTGATGAAGAAACGTTGCAGTTTGAGCAGAGCTTGACATTTTTTTGGTTTTTTTTGGCATTGTATATTATACTGTTCTACTGTCCGATGATAAAAAAACCTAGTGCAAAAAAACAAACAATATTTCACTCACAAAAATTTTACAATTATGTGAAACCGGTCCAACAAAAAAAAATAAATGAAATTCCCACCTTTCGTATCTTTCCATATGTTTCGAATTCCCTTCGTAGTTTGCTTTCTGTTGTGTCGTAATTCTGCAACATAAAACCATGTTAATAAAGTAGGCTAATATTTTAAATCAATTTTAATAAACACTTACAATTCTTGATACAAATAAAGTTTTGAATGCATCTCCACCAGCATTCGGATCATTGTGCGGATCCCAACCCTTTATTTCTTCTTCTATCTCCTCAGCTCGCTTTTCCAACTTCTCCTTTATCTAAAAAATAAAAGTTGTATAAGATTTGGTAACAGTTCAATAGATAACATCCATGGTGAACCAGGATGCAGTCTAAGGTTCACATATCGCCAAATTCAAATATTTTAAACTTAAATATCCTGCAGAAATGGTAAAAAACTGGCTAATTTGGTTATGTGCGATTCATTTTTTTGCCATAATTGATTGATTGGAAGAAATACTGTTTTTAAAAACCCGTTTCAATTATAAATATATATATATAGAGAGTGATATACTATGAAAAACTTTGCAATAACTTTACTTTTCGTGTTTTCTTTTCTTCTTTTGTTTCTCCCCTGGTTGGTGGTGGAGTGTCTTTTGGATCTTCGAATAAATGGGAGAAATTTCCCAAACCAGTATAAGGTGCTCGCTCACGATCTTTCTCCCATGTTAACTACACAACAAAAAGTTAAAGTAACATTAAAAATCGCTTTTTTTAGCGAACTGATAAACTTTAGGGCACAAACCGTAAGACTTACCGGTTGCAATGGCGCTTTATATGGAATTGCATCTCGAGGTGCGAACAATGCAAGTAAATTAGGTGGCAGAAACTGAGTCATTTTGGTCAAATATATAGGGGTAAACGAATCTAAAGGTTTACTGAAACTAAACTTTTACTGGCTGGTTCCAATCACCTTGATATAAAGTGACCACTCAAACAAGAACAAGCACGATTTAATTTTGCGTCACGACTCACTGTGTGAGCGCATAATGGGCCCTTTTGTGACCAAACAAAAAAAACAAGAGAGAAAATATCAATATATAAAATAAAAGACTTGTAAAAAGGAATATCTGCCCAAAGAGATATATGAAACTTTGATATATTAAAACCATTTTAATCTCTTTGATCTTTCTAAACAGGGGGAAACCAAAGTCATAACGCAAAATAACATATTTTTTATATATCTTCCATTGAATAACAGAAACATTTTTTTTTGAAATGCGGAGATCAAAGAGATTACCATGTTTTAATCTCTTTGGTGAAGATCAAACGAAAAAACTTAAATGGTATGCAGAAAGTATAATCAGTGATTCTGAGATAATCTACGTTTATCTTTCTAGGATATATGTGTGTGACGTAATAATGCACGCAAGCAGGAATGTGATTTTCCCGCGTAAAGTATTCGAAGAGGGCGGCCATTTTTTCAGAACAGACAGACGTGAAAGGTGGAGTCAAAAATTAAACTCGTTTTGTTTTTATAGAGTTTAATTGATTAATATTAAAGTATAAAAAATAAAGTTGCACTCCCTGGAAAATTGCTCCTACAATGAATCAGGATCAGTTTCGTGTCGGTATGCATGGATATGGGTGCTAAAAATTAAAAAAACGGTTTTAATAAAACATTATACCATTTGACAGTCCTTACACCCGATGTAGCTGTTGATGAATCTTTCAACAGCATGTTCATCAACCCGGATTGCCAATTTTCTTCCGCTTCCCCTTCACCTCCCCCTCCTGTTTGTTCGACCCCAGAACTTGTTTCATTTTGTTCTGGCGTGTCCGACATTAACCCACGTGTTGCAACCCTGCGATCCAAGAGACGAAGAGCTGAATCTGGCGCTGCTGACCCGGATGAGGTAAAGGCCAAGCTCTTAAGGAATAGGCTTGAGATCCGAGAGCAGGTATTTTAAACTCCTGATTAACAATATGTATAGGCTAACTCCACGGCCTACTTGAGATAGATCTCTAGTAAGCCGTGGCTGACTCTTTATGTCACACTGTAGGTGCTTGCAAGTAATCAAGCGCGGGAGGAGAGGGAGGCGGTAAAGCAGAAGCTGATTGTTCGGATGGCTGTCGAACAACATCAGATGGCTGTCGAGCAAAATCAGATGGCTGTGAGGCAGGAAGCAAAGGAGATTGCTTTATATAAAGCAAAATTGGCAAAGTTGCATTGGCAGTAAACCAACAGCCGGAACTGTATTCTTTTTTATTCTAAGAACGAAGTAAATAGCCATATTTATCACAATAGATTTTTGTGCGAATTGTTTGCATTAATATATGGATGTGATAAGTATGGCTATTCTGTTCCTTCTTCGTATAACTCCATACTTTTCCTTTTTTAAAAAAATCATAAAATTTATACTTTAAAAACTCAAAAATATTTCTTTTTTTTTATTAAAACCATAAAATTTATTTTTTTAAATCCCAAAAATATTTCTAGTTGTTGTTTATTTTCTAAAATCATAAAATATAAAATTTGATTTTTGATTTAGTTCATGTTGTTTTAAAAAACTTTTTTTTTGTTTTAACTTATTCCTTTGTTATTTTGCAGGTCCGATGCTCTGCGACCCAAATTTAGATCTCGGGGAAGAGCCTCTGACCTGCTTTAACAAAAAAACCCTCGAGAATTGATAAATTTGGGTAGAGCAGCAGGTCAGATCAGAGAATAAGGACTCTGAGTCAAAAGGCTGTAGGACACACTGAATTCAACAGCAAACAAAACGTGGCAGCAGATACTAGATGAAAAAATTAATTTATTGTTCATGTTACGAATTTCAATGCTTGCTTGTCATTAATAGTGACTGATGTGATTTTTTTTCTATATCGATGCTTTTACGCTTTAAACCCACAGTTCCACATGCGCAATTTTGTGTGTGTACGATTTGTGCATATGCCTAATTGGAAGAGCGCAATATATCACCAGTGTGCAATAAACATAGTTTTGTTGTTCTGTATTTAAAATGCGATTAGGTACATGTACGTAAAACAACACAATTATTACCCGGCTATTTACATTAGGTTTTAAATGTAAGATTTTGTTTTGTAAAATACGGTGATAATAGTACCATAGTATACTGAAGTGTACTATGATAGTACTGTGGGGTAAGATGGGACACATTTAGCACATAATATCCCAATATCCCTATCGTGGTTAAAATAATTAACAAAGGTTCATGGGAGTCGTGAGAATACGGTTTAATACTTCTTTGAATATTACTAAATTGGACGAGAAAATTGTATGAAAAGGTGTCCCATCTTCCCTCACCCTACTTGGCCAACTATATGTTAACATAGGTTATTAATATTACAACATACTGTTACAAAAACTGCCAAGTGGTAAAATGATACTATAATAGACAAGAAATGTATTAAGTCCTTTGGAGTTACTTTGTGTAAGTTGTAGACCTATATAATTAATGATTCAGTATAGTTTAAATTTCCTTTGTAGCACCATCAGGTGAAAAGTTTATTTACAGCATGAATTGTAAAACTACACATCATGTTTACATCTTAGTTTGTTCAGTTTCACCGTTGTCATGTGCATACACTGGATTGCCCTTTCCTTTCTCGCTCTCATGCTGGTTTCTTTCTTCAGCAATTGCTAATGCCTCCTCCGGTTCATCCATATTGGCATACCTTACACCACGATGTTCTTTTAGGTAAGGTCCCCAGTCTGATGCAGGGGACGAAGCCTAGAAGTTGGAACATGAGCACTTATGTTTTACCATAATTTTTGTTCCAAAAAATACCTTGAATACACTTCCTTTATTTTTCACAATAGCCACGATGCCAAATATTGAAACGAAAATGATAGCAGTTGCAATGATGAGCCAACCAATCACTGTCGCGAATTCTGGATACTCATAACCTCCGATAGATTTGGTATCAAACGTCGCAAGAGACCAAACTAAGATCGCCTGAAAAGCAAAAGATAAAAACCCAATATTTAAAAGTTACAATATTTTTATTTATACCGTTAACAGCAACGGTGATATGAAGAACCAACATGCTCTCCAATACAACCAGAACCACCAATTCTTCTTCCCGATCATCATTTCGATGTCTTCAATGAAACGATTCCCACCATAGATGTAACAAACTCCAAAAAGTTCCATAACTGCCACAAAGAGCAATCCCCAACCAGCAGCGTAGTGATCGATTAGGTTTACCCAGTATAACCCGGTCTATAACATAAAATTCTCTTTAGCATATGCTCCGAATGATATTACATACGTAACTTACATTAGTAACGCACACGAGGCCAAGGAGGAACATAACGACCGATAGCATCAGCATCAACTGCCATCTTCTACTGCGGAACTGGCGTGGGAACGAATCTGTAATTGCCGTGCTGACAGTTTCAAGAATCGTGAATTGACTGTCGAGTCCAAGGGTGAACAACATGAGGAAAAAGAGGATGGCCCACAACGGCGAAACGGGTAACTGGGCTATTGCTTCGGGATATGCGACAAAGGCCAATCCAAATCCTAAAAGAAACAACAAGGTTTTAAAATAGATATATTCTTTGCTTGGGTGAAGGGGTGGATTTGGTCCGTTAAAAATATATAGAATATAGTGTTGTGAGGAAAAACAGAACGTTAGCGCATGACATCACATATTTCGTAGTTTCAACAATTATCAATTCCACTCTGAGAGTCATTAGATTAAGATAAACTTATAGTAGGGTGGGGGAAGATGGGACACCCTTTCATTCTATTATATATTTTTTTATACTTTAATATTAATCAATTTTTTAATTGATTAATATTAAAGTATAAAAAATAAAGTTGCACTCCCTGGAAAATTGCTCCTACAATGAATCAGGATCAGTTGCGTGTCGGTATGCATGAATATGGGTGCTAAATATTAAAAAAAACGGTTTTAATAAAACATTATACCATTTGACAGTCCTTACACCCGATGTAGCTGTTGATGAATCTTTCAACAGCATGTTCATCAACCCGGATTGCCAATTTTCTTCCGCTTCCCCTTCACCTCCCCCTCCTGTTTGTTCGACCCCAGAACTTGTTTCATTTTGTTCTGGCGTGTCCGACATTAACCCGCGTGTTGCAACCCTGCGATCCAAGAGACGAAGAGCTGAATCTGGCGCTGCTGACCCGGATGAGGTAAAGGCCAAGCTCTTAAGGAATAGGCTTGAGATCCGAGAGCAGGTATTTTAAACTCCTGATTAACAATATGTATAGGCTAACTCCACGGCCTACTTGAGATAGATCTCTAGTAGGCCGTGGCTGACTCTTTATGTCACACTGTAGGTGCTTGCAAGTAATCAAGCGCGGGAGGAGAGGGAGGCGGTAAAGCAGAAGCTGATTGTTCGGATGGCTGTCGAACAACATCAGATGGCTGTCGAGCAAAATCAGATGGCTGTGAGGCAGGAAGCAAAGGAGATTGCTTTATATAAAGCAAAATTGGCAAAGTTGCATTGGCAGTAAACCAACAGCCGGAACTGTATTCTTTTTTATTCTAAGAACGAAGTAAATAGCCATATTTATCACAATAGATTTTTGTGCGAATTGTTTGCATTAATATATGGATGTGATAAGTATGGCTATTCTGTTCCTTCTTCGTATAACTCCATACTTTTCCTTTTTTAAAAAAATCATAAAATTTATACTTTAAAAACTCAAAAATATTTCTTTTTTTTTTATTAAAACCATAAAATTTATTTTTTTAAATCCCAAAAATATTTCTAGTTGTTGTTTATTTTCTAAAATCATAAAATATAAAATTTGATTTTTGATTTAGTTCATGTTGTTTTAAAAAACTTTTTTTTGTTTTAACTTATTCCTTTGTTATTTTGCAGGTCCGATGCTCTGCGACCCAAATTTAGATCTCGGGGAAGAGCCTCTGACCTGCTTTAACAAAAAAAACCTCGAGAATTGATAAATTTGGGTAGAGCAGCAGGTCAGATCAGAGAATAAGGACTCTGAGTCAAAAGGCTGTAGGACACACTGAATTCAACAGCAAACAAAACGTGGCAGCAGATACTAGATGAAAAAATTAATTTATTGTTCATGTTACGAATTTCAATGCTTGCTTGTCATTAATAGTGACTGATGTGATTTTTTTTTCTATATCGATGCTTTTACGTTTTAAACCCACAGTTCCACATGCGCAATTTTGTGTGTGTACAATTTGTGCATATGCCTAATTGGAAGAGCGCAATATATCACCAGTGTGCAATAAACATAGTTTTGTTGTTCTGTATTTAAAATGCGATTAAGTACATGTACGTAAAACAACACAATTATTACCCGGCTATTTACATTAGGTTTTAAATGTAAGATTTTGTTTTGTAAAATACGGTGATAATAGTACCATAGTATACTGAAGTGTACTATGATAGTACTGTGGGGTAAGATGGGACACATTTAGCACATAATATCCCAATATCCCTATCGTGGTTAAAATAATTAACAAAGGTTCATGGGAGTCGTGAGAATACGGTTTAATACTTCTTTGAATATTACTAAATTGGACGAGAAAATTGTATGAAAAGGTGTCCCATCTTCCCTCACCCTACTTGGCCAACTATATATTAACATAAGTTATTAATATTACAACATACTGTTACAAAAACTGCCAAGTGGTAAAATGATACTATAATAGACAAGAAATGTATTAAGTCCTTTGGAGTTACTTTGTGTAAGTTGTAGACCTATATAATTAATGATTCAGTATAGTTTAAATTTCCTTTGTAGCACCATCAGGTGAAAAGTTTATTTACAGCATGAATTGTAAAACTACACATCATGTTTACATCTTAGTTTGTTCAGTTTCACCGTTGTCATGTGCATACACTGGATTGCCCTTTCCTTTCTCGCTCTCATGCTGGTTTCTTTCTTCAGCAATTGCTAATGCCTCCTCCGGTTCATCCATATTGGCATACCTTACACCACGATGTTCTTTTAGGTAAGGTCCCCAGTCTGATGCAGGGGACGAAGCCTAGAAGTTGGAACATGAGCACTTATGTTTTACCATAATTTTTGTTCCAAAAAATACCTTGAATACACTTCCTTTATTTTTCACAATAGCCACGATGCCAAATATTGGAACGAAAATGATAGCAGTTGCAATGATGAGCCAACCAATCACTGTCGCGAATTCTGGATACTCATAACCTCCGATAGATTTGGTATCAAACGTCGCAAGAGACCAAACTAAGATCGCCTGAAAAGCAAAAGATAAAAACCCAATATTTAAAAGTTACAATATTTTTATTTATACCGTTAACAGCAACGGTGATATGAAGAACCAACATGCTCTCCAATACAACCAGAACCACCAATTCTTCTTCCCGATCATCATTTCGATGTCTTCAATGAAACGATTCCCACCATAGATGTAACAAACTCCAAAAAGTTCCATAACTGCCACAAAGAGCAATCCCCAACCAGCAGCGTAGTGATCGATTAGGTTTACCCAGTATAACCCGGTCTATAACATAAAATTCTCTTTAGCATATGCTCCGAATGATATTACATACGTAACTTACATTAGTAACGCACACGAGGCCAAGGAGGAACATAACGACCGATAGCATCAGCATCAACTGCCATCTTCTACTGCGGAACTGGCGTGGGAACGAATCTGTAATTGCCGTGCTGACAGTTTCAAGAATCGTGAATTGACTGTCGAGTCCAAGGGTGAACAACATGAGGAAAAAGAGGATGGCCCACAACGGCGAAACGGGTAACTGGGCTATTGCTTCGGGATATGCGACAAAGGCCAATCCAAATCCTAAAAGAAACAACAAGGTTTTAAAATAGATATATTCTTTGCTTGGGTGAAGGGGTGGATTTGGTCCGTTAAAAATATATAGAATATAGTGTTGTGAGGAAAAACAGAACGTTAGCGCATGACATCACATATTTCGTAGTTTCAACAATTATCAATTCCACTCTGAGAGTCATTAGATTAAGATAAACTTATAGTAGGGTGGGGGAAGATGGGACACCCTTTCATTCTATTATATATTTTTTTATACTTTAATATTAATCAATTTTTTAATTGATTAATATTAAAGTATAAAAAATAAAGTTGCACTCCCTGGAAAATTGCTCCTACAATGAATCAGGATCAGTTACGTGTCGGTATGCATGAATATGGGTGCTAAATATTAAAAAAAAACGGTTTTAATAAAACATTATACCATTTGACAGTCCTTACACCCGATGTAGCTGTTGATGAATCTTTCAACAGCATGTTCATCAACCCGGATTGCCAATTTTCTTCCGCTTCCCCTTCACCTCCCCCTCCTGTTTGTTCGACCCCAGAACTTGTTTCATTTTGTTCTGGCGTGTCCGACATTAACCCGCGTGTTGCAACCCTGCGATCCAAGAGACGAAGAGCTGAATCTGGCGCTGCTGACCCGGATGAGGTAAAGGCCAAGCTCTTAAGGAATAGGCTTGAGATCCGAGAGCAGGTATTTTAAACTCCTGATTAACAATATGTATAGGCTAACTCCACGGCCTACTTGAGATAGATCTCTAGTAGGCCGTGGCTGACTCTTTATGTCACACTGTAGGTGCTTGCAAGTAATCAAGCGCGGGAGGAGAGGGAGGCGGTAAAGCAGAAGCTGATTGTTCGGATGGCTGTCGAACAACATCAGATGGCTGTCGAGCAAAATCAGATGGCTGTGAGGCAGGAAGCAAAGGAGATTGCTTTATATAAAGCAAAATTGGCAAAGTTGCATTGGCAGTAAACCAACAGCCGGAACTGTATTCTTTTTTATTCTAAGAACGAAGTAAATAGCCATATTTATCACAATAGATTTTTGTGCGAATTGTTTGCATTAATATATGGATGTGATAAGTATGGCTATTCTGTTCCTTCTTCGTATAACTCCATACTTTTCCTTTTTTTAAAAAAATCATAAAATTTATACTTTAAAAACTCAAAAATATTTCTTTTTTTTTATTAAAACCATAAAATTTATTTTTTTAAATCCCAAAAATATTTCTAGTTGTTGTTTATTTTCTAAAATCATAAAATATAAAATTTGATTTTTGATTTAGTTCATGTTGTTTTAAAAAACTTTTTTTTGTTTTAACTTATTCCTTTGTTATTTTGCAGGTCCGATGCTCTGCGACCCAAATTTAGATCTCGGGGAAGAGCCTCTGACCTGCTTTAACAAAAAAAACCTCGAGAATTGATAAATTTGGGTAGAGCAGCAGGTCAGATCAGAGAATAAGGACTCTGAGTCAAAAGGCTGTAGGACACACTGAATTCAACAGCAAACAAAACGTGGCAGCAGATACTAGATGAAAAAATTAATTTATTGTTCATGTTACGAATTTCAATGCTTGCTTGTCATTAATAGTGACTGATGTTAATATATGTTTATACATACATATATTAACATTGATAGTGACTGATGTGATTTTTTTCTATATCGATGCTTTTACGTTTTAAACCCACAATTCCACATGCGCAATTTTGTGTGTGTACGATTTGTGCATATGTCTAATTGGAAGAGCGCAATATATCACCAGTGTGCAATAAACATAGTTTTGTTATTCTGTATTTAAAATGCGATTAAGTACATGTACGTAAAACAACACAAATATTACCCGGCTATTTACATTAGGTTTTAAATGTAAGATTTTGTTTTGTAAAATACGGTGATAATAGTACCATAGTATACTGAAGTGTACTATGATAGTACTGTGGGGTAAGACGGGACACATTTAGCACATGATATCCAAATATCCCTATCGTGGTTAGAATAATTAACAAAGGTTCATTGGAGTCGTGATAATACGGTTTAATACTTCTTTGAGTATTACTAATTTGGACGAGAAAATAGTATGAAAAGGTGTCCCATCTTCCCTCACCCTACTTGGCCTACTATATATTAACATAAGTTATTAATATTACAACATACTGTTACAAAAACTGCCAAGTGGTAAAATGATACTATAATAGACAATAAATGTATTAAGTCCTTTGGAGTTACTTTGTGTAAGTTATAGACCTATTATAATTGATGATTCAGTATAGTTTAAATTCCCTTTGTAGCATCATCAGGTGAAAAGTTTATTTACAGCATGAATTGTAAAACTACACATCATGTTTACATCTTAGTTTGTTCAGTTTCACCGTTGTCATGTGCATACACTGGATTGCCCTTTCCTTTCTCGCTCTCATGCTGGTTTCTTTCTTCAGCAATTGCTAATGCCTCCTCCGGTTCATCCATATTGGCATACCTTACACCACGATGTTCTTTTAGGTAAGGTCCCCAGTCTGATGCAGGGGACGAAGCCTAGAAGTTGGAACATGAGCACTTATATTTTACCATAATTTTTTGTTCCAAAAAATACCTTGAATACACTTCCTTTATTTTTCACAATAGCCACGATGCCAAATATTGGAACGAAAATGATAGCAGTTGCAATGATGAGCCAACCAATCACTGTCGCGAATTCTGGATACTCATAACCTCCGATAGATTTGGTATCAAACGTCGCAAGAGACCAAACTAAGATCGCCTGAAAAGCAAAAGATAAAAACCCAATATTTAAAAGTTACAATATTTTTATTTATACCGTTAACAGCAACGGTGATATGAAGAACCAACATGCTCTCCAATACAACCAGAACCACCAATTCTTCTTCCCGATCATCATTTCGATGTCTTCAATGAAACGATTCCCACCATAGATGTAACAAACTCCAAAAAGTTCCATAACTGCCACAAAGAGCAATCCCCAACCAGCAGCGTAGTGATCGATTAGGTTTACCCAGTATAACCCGGTCTATAACATAAAATTCTCTTTAGCATATGCTCCGAATGATATTACATACGTAACTTACATTAGTAACGCACACGAGGCCAAGGAGGAACATAACGACCGATAGCATCAGCATCAACTGCCATCTTCTACTGCGGAACTGGCGTGGGAACGAATCTGTAATTGCCGTGCTGACAGTTTCAAGAATCGTGAATTGACTGTCGAGTCCAAGGGTGAACAACATGAGGAAAAAGAGGATGGCCCACAACGGCGAAACGGGTAACTGGGCTATTGCTTCGGGATATGCGACAAAGGCCAATCCAAATCCTAAAAGAAACAACAAGGTTTTAAAATAGATATATTCTTTGCTTGGGTGAAGGGGTGGATTTGGTCCGTTAAAAATATATAGAATATAGTGTTGTGAGGAAAAACAGAACGTTAGCGCATGACATCACATATTTCGTAGTTTCAACAATTATCAATTCCACTCTGAGAGTCATTAGATTAAGATAAACTTATAGTAGGGTGGGGGAAGATGGGACACCCTTTCATTCTATTTTCCCATCCAATTTGGTAGTAAACAAAAATTTTTTTTAAAGAATTATAAAACCATATCCTTACGACTCCCAAAGACTGTTGTAAATTGTTTAAAACATGATCAGGATATTTTGCTATTATGTATCAAAGGTGTCCCATCTTCCCCCACCCTACTATATATAATATATTTCTGTCAAAAAGTTTGGTCCAGTAACGAATTATACATACCTGACTGCACAACTTCGTTTACAGGTCTTCCAAGTCGATGTGCCATGTGACCAACAACCGTAAAAATAGCAAAACCAGCGAAGAGTGAAGTGCCGCAGTTTACCGTACACACAAGTACCGCATCATAGAAGCAATTGTTTTTGAACTTGTTGTAAGATGAAAGGGCAATCAAACCACCCCATGCCGCACTCAGGGAAAAGAAAATCTGAGTAGCTGCTGCTTTCCAAACCTAATCCACAATAATAGCAATTGAATTATATACACATGCTCACTTTTAAATTTTTAAATTGGACGTGACAACTAAAAACGTTATACCTCTGCATCTTGTAACTTGCTCAAGTCAGATTGGCTTCCAATATAATACTGCACACCATCGTAAGCACCTTCCAATGTCGCACCTCTGATCAACAAAATCAACAAAACCACGTACGGGAAGAGAGCGGTAAAGTAAACGACCTTAAAATGTCATGGTTAATACTTACATAACTGGAGTCGCAAAAACACAGTTTACCTTTCCAGAAGATTTGATTCCCTTTATCAAGCTGTAAAAAACTACTATCCAAGCCACTATAAGAGACAAGGCAAGGTGAGAATTCACTGGACCATTGCTAGATGGGTAGATGTCATCAGCCAGGCGCAATGCATATTTGCTAGAAAATGTAAAAAGGTATTAATAAAGAATGAAACTTATTTATTCTCGCGTTACGTGAAAACAGCCGTCATAATATAACACCAATGTTCTGTTTCACACAAGTCGTGCCCATTCTACTAGTTACCAGCAATTCGACGCCGAATCCTGTAATCTGCGTTCTAAACAATGTACTACAAGGCGCCGGGCAATAAGATAAAAATCAAATAATTTACTTCCAATATTCTTCACTTGCGCTTGTTCCTCGAAGAGCAAAAAAGCTGGAACAACCGTACAATGACCCGTTTTGCTGCCCCAACAATACACTTACATTCGTAGCATACTCCTTAGGAACTGACAAATAAAACATAGTTATCGTATGATATATGACATATCTATTGTTGCGTCTTCTTACCTTGCTGATAAACAGGCCCGGAGCCTCTGAACTGTGCCTGGTTACTATCAATATAAGAAGTCGCAGGTGCATTCAGACCTACTCCGGTAAAGTTTAGGTTACAAACTAGCTCTGCAAAACAAATACAAAATAAGTTTTTGTATGAAATTATGTTTCTTATAAATGCTTACCAAAACTGGTGCGACATGTAGTTTGGTTGTTCCACCAGTTATCACAAGTCTCCCATGGTAGATTCGATGTTAAAGATGAGAAGAAATAGAACACGGTATAAGCGATGATCACGTTGTAGTAAATGCCGACAAACGCACTCAGGACAACCATGCATATGCCGACACCTTTGCAAAGTAGAAGGGATTATAAGATATCAGATGGTATAGTAGAAGATTGAGGGTAAGATGGGATAGTATAGCCGCCACTCTAAAATGCAGTTGTTGACTGTTAAAAACACGACCAGGATATTTGAAGTTTAGGTACCAACACTACCCCATCTTACCCCACCCTATTATATTAACTCATATAGGTAAATTGCTCACCTTTAAACATTGGGTTAAATTTCCACACAGAGGTTGGCCCAAGACTCGAAAACTGACCGAGAGCGACTTCCATGAAAAATATTGGCAAGCCAGCAAACACCAACATAATAATGTATGGAATGAGAAAGGCACCTGATGTTAAAAAATGTTAATAGTATTACATAAAAATTCTAAAGGGTTGAGGTGTATTTACTGCAACATACAAAAGCCACTGTGGAAGTCGATATACCGAACACCAAAACAATGGCAGCATGCAATGAAATGAGAAACTGACAGCAGGAGCTTGAACGCGTTGTTGTTGTCCATGTCTTTTTTACTAGTATAGTAGTTTGGAGAAAAATAGGACACCTTTTTATTCTATGTTCTTGTCCCGTTTGGTATTAAACAAAAAAACATTCAAGAATTGTGAAACCGTATCTTCACGACTCCTCATATAGGTCGCTGCTAATAGCTTAAAACACGATCAGGATAATTTGATATTATGTGATGAAGGTGTCCCGTCTCCTCCCTACCTACTATATATACATATTAATACTTTTAGGACTTTTGTGTCGCTTTTTGTTGGAAATGTGTGAAAAAGTGACGGTCATCGCAATTCGCATGAGAGTCATCCTGAATTGAACAGCTTCAACATTATTACGCCATGAACCCCCGATCATATTAACGCTCCGTACGATTTTTATCATTATATATATCAAGCAAAAACGGTGAAAACGCGAGTTGTAAGTAACATATGGGTATTGTGATGTAATAAATCCTTCTAATATGACGTATTATTGTTGGGTTGGGACGACGAGGCATGTTTACGCACTTTTAGATTTCATTTTCTACACGAAATCCCGTATTTTCGGTGAGGCCTAAGGAACATTTTGAGATCAAATTTTCACTGGCCAACATAAACGGCTAAATAATTACACAAGTGGTGTACCATCTGGTATAACAGGGTACCAGACAAGAAAAAATGTGTATTATAGGATACATTCACGTATAGCCGTAAACATCTACATTGAAAAACAACCAACGAAACGTTTCGTGCCAACTGAACCAACAAAATTCCCCACTCTTGACGTCACATTTTTGTGAATCCGTTACAGCTGAGCGAAATTGAATAAACTTCGAGGCCTGATTTACATTAGCAGTATACGGACACCAAATGCAACAGCACAGTTTTATAACCAGGACTGTTTTCTATAATAATTAGCAATGGTTTTATTTTTGAAAGCGAACTTGCGATTTTGAATTATCGTCATTTTTATATTTCGTTGCCTGGCGTCACTAGGCCTTAGCGCTTGACTGCGCTCGCTTCTTTTACATTTATTTGCTAAATGACATAACTATTTCTTAACTATTTTTACTTTTTTACTATTTCAATAATAAGTATCGTTCGCCTTATAATACTCCTCACACAATAAAGTGTATAGTGGTATGGGGTAAGATGGAACATCGTTCTATTTGATAATTGTATTTAAAATATTTTGAAACCATGGAACATACACATACAGTAGGGTGGGGGAAGATAGGACACTTTTGGCACGTAATATCCAGATATTCTGGTCGTGTTCTAAAAAGGTAACAACGGTCTATGGGAGTCGTGAGGATACGGTTTTATAGTTTCTTGAATATTTTTTATTTACTATACTAAATAGAACGAGAAAATAGAATGAAAAGATGTCCCATCTTCCCCCACTCTACTATATATTATGTATAAAATAAGATTACCCCCTCCATTTTCGAAAGCAAGGTAGGGAAACCTCCATACATTGCCAAGTCCAACTGCGTATCCAATACATGACAACAAGTAGTCAGCTTTATTGTCCCAGTTACCACGATCTTGATTTTCGTCTTTATTCTGTTAAATAAAAACAAAATACATATTTTTGCGATTTGTTAATTAAAACTGATATGATATATGAACTTACCCCCATAGTGATATACGTCTGAAGTGTTCAACGTTGAACTGAATACAACACGGACACGTCAATAGTTAACGCCCCAATTCCGCACTCATGCATGTGCAGAAAAAGGCTGTATCCCAAAACGAAGCATTCACCCAAAACAGCAGTTACTGAACAGTGTCTCATTGAATTTTTGCAAACAGGCGAACCGTGTAGTCCCGCAACACTCTGCTGACGTCACTGAAGCGTTATATTATCGGGACGAAAACATAAAGAAAGGTGTCAGTGGCTTTCGTTGTTAAATATACCGCCATAAAACTTCGTTGCTGATGACATAGGATAACCAGTCGCACAAAACTATTAATTATAAATGTATTATTTGAAAAACTACAAATCGAAACAAGGTTTCAGCAAATTAGAATGATGGTACGGAAACACGACTGCAACATTTATATAAAATATATACAATAAGAAAGTCGGAAAAGTTGCAATATGGACGAAGGCAACTACGTGGTTAATTCGTTGTTATTGTAACTTAAAAGGCTGCTATAAGTTTCAAGTTGGAAATCCAGAATAATTTTAACCGTAAAGATATATATATATATATATATATATATATAGTGCTGGGGTAAGATGGGACACCTTCAGCACATTATCTCCAATTATCCTTATCGTGGTTTAAACATTTAACAACGGTCTACGGGAGTCATGAGAAAATGATTTTACAATTCTTTAAATGTTTTGTTTACTACCTAATAGGACAGGGTAAAAATGAAAAGGTGTCCCATCTTCCTCCACCCTACTGTATACAGCATTCTTTCATTTTCCAGTGAACGGGTTGAATATAAACTAATGGCAGATCGGTGACAGTAATTATGTTACACAGATATATAGGTAGATCGGGTGATTTGAGCTTCCACTGGTTTACTTTACAGTTTTGTATTTCCTATTTCATCTTCAGCGAAGTTTGGATTGTCTTTGCCATCGGTTCGTCCCTTTGCTATTTCTAGCGCTTCTGCAGGTTCGGCCATGTTGGCATAGCGGGTGCCACGGAATTGTTTGATGTAAGGACCCCAGTCCGCTGCCGGCGAGGACGCCTGTGTAAAAAATACTCATTTGGTAAAAACTTGTAGCGCTTGCAAAACAACGTTTTTTCGATAAACGTACCTTGTACAGAGACCACTTGTTCTTAACCAGGGAAACCAGTGCATAAACTGGAATAAACAACAATGCAGTTGCAATGATCAACCAACCGATAGCAGTGGCGAATGCAGGATATGGTGTTTTGTCCGCGTACTTCATTGGCTCAAATGTTACCAATGACCAAACCAATATCGCCTATCAAAAATAAGATATAAATATATTATACTATATTTGATAAGATACAAACAAACTTACGATAAGTGGCAACGGTGATAATGGCAAATACAAAATCAAAAATAAGATACAGTACTGTGGGGTAAAATGGGACACAATCAGCACATAATATCCAAATATATTCAAATAGTGTTTCTATGGGAGTCGTATAAGGAAGCGGTTTGATAATTGTATTGAATGTTCATGGTTTTCTACCAATGAGACGAGAAAATATAATAAAAAGGTTTGCCATCCTCCCCCACCCCACTATATAAATATCTACATTTAATAAAATACAAAACAAACTTACGATAAGCAGCAACGGCGATATGAAGAACCAACATGCTCTCCAATACAACCAGAACCACCAATTCTTCTTCCCGATCATCATTTCGATGTCTTCAATGAAACGATTCCCACCATAGATGTAACAAACTCCGAAAAGTTCCATCACCGCTACAAACAGCAACCCCCAACCAGCAGCGTAGTGATCGATCAGATCTACCCAGTATATTCCAGCCTGTAAAAGAAAATAAGTGTTTGATTTAGAATTTTTAAAACTAAAGTATAATAGGGAGGGAAAGATGGGACACCTTTTCATTCTATTACCCCGTCCCAAGTGCAGAAATAAGATTTAAAGAATTTTAAAGCTATGTCTTTATGACTCCGACAGCCCGTTGTTGGACACAATCAAGATATTTGAATATTATATGCTAAAAGTGTTCCGTCTTCCCCCACGGTACTTTATAATAGGGTCATGTTTTCATTTTCTTTCCTCATCTCATTTGGTAGTAAGCCCAGAATATTTGTGAAATTATAAAACCATATGCCCGCAACTCCAAAAGAGCCTTGGTAATTGTACAAGTTACGATCAGGAAATATGAAATTTAGGTTCTAACACCATCCCATCTAACCCAAAATACTATCTATACAATATTTGAATATGAACTTTACTTACGTCAGTAACACAAACAAGACCCAGCAGAAACATAACGACGGAGAGAAGTAACATGAGCTGCCAACGTCTATTACGTAACTGCCGTGGAAAGCTGTCGATAATTGCTGTGCTGACAGTTTCAAGGATTGTGAATTGACTGTCGAGGCCAAGGGTGAACAACATGAGGAAGAAGAGAATCGCCCACAACGGTGAGACTGGTAACTTTGCAATTGCTTCTGGGTAGACCACAAACGCAAGGCCGAAACCTACACGAACACGAGATGTATATTTGAAGCATAGAAGGTATATTATAAGTAGGAATAAGGTATTGAACTATATAGTAGAATGATGGAGTAATATGGGACAGTAGCACGCGATTGTAAAATAAATGGTTTAAAGTGAAAAAAAAGTTAATTCATACTTACTTGACTGCACAACTTCATTGACAGGTTTTCCGAGTTTGAAGGCCATGTGCCCGAGAACCGTAAAAATTGCAAAACCAGCAAAGAGTGACGTGGCACAGTTTACCGAACACACAAGTACCGCATCAAAAAAACAATTGTTTTTGAACTTGTTGTAAGATGAAAGGGCAATCAAACCACCCCATGCCGCACTCAGAGAGAAGAAAATTTGAGTAGCTGCTGCTTTCCAAACCTGGATGATCGTGCGGTTGGTACAGATGTTTAATACAACAAATCTCTCTCTGTTCTACCACTTACGTTCGCATCTTTTAACTTGCTCAAGTCAGATTGGCTTCCAATATAATACTGCACACCATCGTAAGCACCTTCTAATGTCGCACCTCTGATCAACAGAATCAACAAAACCACGTACGGGAAAAGAGCGGTAAAGTAAACGACCTGAAACATTGAAAATATAACTTGAATTAGCCTGAGCAAGTTTTATAACGGAGCAAGCAATCGTTTCCACCACAAACCTTTCCAGAAGATTTAATTCCACGAATCAAACTGTAAAACACAACGATCCAGGCAACTATGAGAGACAGTGTTAAGTTGACGTTTGGCACTCCTGTATTTTCTGTGTTTATATTCGGGGCTTGATGAAGTGCGTAATTCCTGCAGGAAGAAAAGTAATTTTCGTTACATATATTTATTCACCTGCAATTAATAAAGCTACTGCGAATACATATAGTAGGGTGGGGGAAGATGGGACATCTTTTCATTTTGTTTACCCTTTCCATTTGGTAGTAAACAAAGAACATTTAAAGAACTATATGAAACCATATCCTTACGACTTCCACAGACCGTTGATAATTCTTTAATATGTGTTAAAGGTTTCCCATCTTCCCCAACCCTACTATGTAGGTTTACAAAGTTTCTTACTTCCAATACTCTTCGGTTGGACTGACACCACGTGATTTACCCTTAACAAATTCTGGACAACCCAAAGTTGATAAGTTTCTGCTGAGAGTGCTTTCAATGTTTCCAGCAATGTCTTTGGGAACTGTAAAAAAGACACAATGTTTTTAGTTGTAAATTATTTTAAACGCTTTGTTGCAAAATAACTCTTACAGGTATATATAGTCAATTCTAATACAATGAAGTAGAGTGGGAGGGAGATGGGACACCTTTTCGTTTTATTTTCTTGTCCCATTTGGTGGTAAACAAACAACATTCAAATTGTAAAACCGTATCCTCAAGACTCCAATAGACCGTTATTAATTGTTTAAAACACAATAAGAATATTTGGATATAATGTGCTAAAAGTGTCCCATCTTCCCCCACCCTATTATATATACCGATATAACAACAAGATAAAGTATGAAAGTATGTTTGAAATTTACCCCCAGGAGCTTGAAAAAACTATCTAAGTTCTTGTTTTGCAAAATATAGTGCAGCAATACCTATATAGTTATGGCTACTACAAATTAGATTTTAAATTATTAGACCTTTTTCGTTATAATAAATTTCAATGTTTATCAAATGACATTTTAACAATACCGATTCTTCATACTATAACATACTGTAGGTAACATATTTCATGCTATATAAATAAATCCATACAAGACGGAGAATGTATAGTATCGGGTTTTCAAACCGTATAACGTCGTGTTTTTTATTTACGTGTATTCATAAAAATAAATACATTTGTTTATCAAATAAACAAGGATTTTAAACCATCTTACCCTACTTGTGTGCGAAATTTTTCATAGCACCTTGCGTTTCAATATATATATAATATATTTCTTTAACGTAGTGTCAATTAATAAAACTATGCTATTACAAATTCATTATATTCCTGAATGCGTCATATATTGGTACTTTATAATATGGGCCAATATGTGCTTAAGTGTCCCATTGTACCCCACCATGTTATACCTTGTGAATACAAATTCGTTGTAGAATCGTATGTTAAATTAGCTGTGAACGGTCCGATTTGGTTTGCTTCTTGTGCAGTTAGGCTTGATACGTTGATAGAAGGACATACGTCACCTGTAAAACTACTTTGTTAAACATTAAAGTGAAAATTATAAAGCCTGAACTCACCGAAGGAAATGCTACAAATACTTCCATCGTTCCACCAATTATCACAAGTCTCCCATGGTAGGTTCGATGTTAAAGATGAGAAAAAGTAGAACACGGTATAAGCGATGATCACGTTGTAGTAAATGCCGACAAACGCACTCAGGACAACCATGCATACACCGACGCCTTTGCAAAATAGAAAGTGTTTTTAAGGTATTGAAACTACCAATTGATACAGTAGAAGAATGGGGTAAGATAAGACAGTAGGCCGCGACTCTAAAGTAGCGTTGTTTATTGTTCAAAACACGATCGGGATATATAGAATTTAGGTACTAACAGTATTCCAACTTACCCCATCCTACTATATAATTGAGGATGCGGCATTAAACCATTAATTCATATATAAGTAAGTTGCTCACCTTTAAACATTGGGTTAAATTTCCACACAGAGGTTGGCCCAAGACTCGAAAACTGACCGAGAGCGACTTCCATGAAAAATATTGGCAGGCCAGCAAACACCAACATAATAATGTATGGAATAAGAAAGGCACCTGCATTTTTAAACCAATAAACATGACATATCATATAACACATCGAAAAAAATGAAAACTATCTTAAAACATAACTCATACCTCCTCCATTTTCGAAAGCAAGGTAGGGAAACCTCCATACATTGCCAAGTCCAACTGCGTATCCAATACATGACAACAAGTAGTCAGCTTTATTGTCCCAGTTACCACGATCTTGATTTTCGTCTTTATTCTCCTATCGTGAATCAAAATAATATTTTAATCAGCTTTACTTAATTCTTTGCAAGTATCAGCTTATATTACCTCGCCCATGTCTACAGTTCACGTCCACTTTGTAGATCTTTTTAATCCTATATTATTTATACTGTAAATAAATACAAACAAATCAATACAGTTTGCTTGTCCCTATGGGTAAAGTTCACTTGATAAACGCCACTACACCTAAAATACACTCTGCAGACCAACGCCCATAAATGAAATTCTAATTTATCGCGATTCGCTCAAAGCCATTTTACATTTATCTTTACAAAAGAAATATTTTTTTCTTTTTGAGCCGTCGGTGCGTCAAGTGGCCTTCCCGCGGGCTATAAGTCGCTAAAACGAATCATTAAATTGTGAATAGCACAAAAACCTTCTACCCGAAGTTTCTCCTCCAGCATTCAAGTGTTCACAAGAGCTTTTATAGTTCTGTCATAAAAATCGTTTCAATCCTATTGTTGGAAAACAGAAACAAGCGCTCCTTGGTAAACCTTTAACAAACTAACGTTTGTAAATTACTTATTTACGTTTTCTTTATAAATTCAAACGATACGAAATCTACAGTAGGGTATAGGATAAGATGGAACCCTTTAAAATATAATGACCCGTATTTCAAAGTCCACACCACATGATTCAAAATACATGGATTTTGTGTGATACTATACACACATTTTTACTATCATAATGTTTTTAATTGACAACACTTCAAAGAAGTATACACGTGGAGTTATTTAGCGATTCGCACACCAGGTGTAATTTTAGCGGTTTGAAAACAAGCGGGTTAAGATGGGACATTTTAAAAATCCTTGTTAATTTTGGTTAATAAATTATAGTAAAGCTATCGAAATCACCAGACTGTACTAGTTTCTTTGCCTCGTAAACTTTATATACAGTATAGTGTAGGGGAAGACGAGACACCTTTAGCACACTACAATATCTAAATATATTCTTGGAATGTTCTTTGTTTTGTATAGCAAATGAGGCGAAAAAATAGAATAAAAGGGTGTCCCATCTTTCCCCACCCTGCTACATATAATTTTAAAAAGTATTTCTCTGATTTCCCCTCTTGATTGAAAATACAGTAAAGATTTAGTGCAAGGAAAACGTAGAACAGACAAAATGTCATCAATAGCATAAAAGAGAAAGTATATTTCAGGGAAAAAGTCCAATCATTAGTATAACTGAGGATATATATTTCACATAAATGACATCGTCAGTATCTTATTCAAAAGAGAATGACATCTTATGTTAGCTACATTTTTTATTTGCAGTATTGGGTATAAATTTATTAGGTAAAACAAACACAAAACTAGTTTACTACTTAGTTAGTTTATAACACATATATGCATATTCATTAAAACATATAGTATATACCTCCTATACGTGTTATACACCGAACTTTTAAAATATGTCGGTAATTATTAAATCAGTGTCGTTCATCAGCGTGTATAAATATTAAAACAATAACATATCGTTTGGTAACAGTATAGACAAATTATGTAGGGCAAGATGCTAAAAATCGTATCACTATTAAGAAGTCATTTACGATCATTTTGTTTATACATTACTGAAACAAACATTTAGCATTCTAGTTAAAATTTAGCATTCTAGTTAGCATAATTCGACAAGCGGGCAAATTCTTTTTACAACTTGGTTTTCCCATCAACCTCTTCGTCGAACCCGGGGTTTGATTCTCCTTTCATCTTGTACTCCGATACCTTCGGCGCGTATTTCGCAAGCGCCAATGCTTCTGCAGGTTCGTGCATGTTGGCGTATCTCTGTCCACGAAATTTCTTTAGATAAGGACCCCAGTCTGGAGCTGGATCAGAAGCCTAGCAAAAAAGCAATTCAATTGATAACTAAATAACGCAACTGTTAGAACAGGTGCATGGCCTTGTAGGTTCTTTTTTTGCCGTACAGTTATAATATAATAAAATCTATTTCTGTCTCCCAGCTAATTTACCTACTTTAAAATTTTCTTGAAATGAACATTATTGAGTTATTTACGTGTACTCACGATAATAAATTAACTTACAAAGTACGTTTAAGAACTTCGAAACGATTCATTTTACCCCGCCTGTGTGCGGATCGCTAAATAGCACCTCGTGTGTTTCAATGTATTATATATTTATCGAAAGTGTTGTCAAATAAAAAAAGGCACTATAGAAAAATTCATGGTACTTTACCAAAAATAGTCCTATATTTTAAACATAGATAAAAATTGTTTGAATAACAGGTGTAACCGTTATACCAATCAGATAACATAGATATATGAGAGCTGGGGTAAGATGAGACATTCTTTTCATACTAAGGGTATAGTGAACAAATAAAATCCAAAGAATTGTAACACCGTATCTTTACGACTCCCATAGACCGTTTGTTAATTGTTTAAAACACGGTCAAGATATTTAGATATTGCGTGCAAAGGTAATCCCAAAAATTATTGGTTTATCACCCAAAAAATGTCATATTCTTTGATTTTTACAATATGTGACAACATGAATGAAAAAAGAGGGATAACGATAAAACAACAGTTATAATATAACACCCTTAGGGTTAAAACACAAGTATCCCCATCAGATAATATAGATATAACTTACTCCTTAAACTTACTTTGTAAATGTTTCCCTTATTTTTAATGACCGCATACACACCCATGATGGGAATAAACATTAAACCGACAGCGATGGAACACCAACCAAGTGCATTCGCCCACTGTGGATATTTAACACCAGCGTAATCTGGCTCGGAGAATGTAGTAAGTGACCAAATTAAGATCGCCTGGGTAAAACGGAATTAAGACATTTTTTGTATTGAAGTGTAATGGTTTGTAAATAGTCCATATATAGTAGGGTGGGAAAAAATGGGACCTTTTCATTCTATTTTATCGCCCCATTAGGTAGAAAACTAAGATGATTTAAAAACCTAGAAAACTTTATCCTTACGACTCCCATTTGAATAATATGTGCTTAAGGTGTCCCGTCTTCCCAACCCTATTTTACCAATATAACATATTATAAAGTTAAAATATAGAATGACTTACGATAAGTAGCAACGGTGATATGAAGAACCAACATGCTCTCCAATACAACCAGAACCACCAATTCTTCTTCCCGATCATCATTTCGATGTCTTCAATGAAACGATTCCCTCCATAGATCCATGCTACTCCTATCAGTTCCAATACGGCAATAATAATCAGACCCCAGCCGGCTGAATAGTGATCTATGAGATTCAACCAGTACACGCCGGCCTAGAATATACTTTAGTTAGAGTTGAATTTGTTATGCAAATTACAACATACGTTGGTAACATTGGGAAGGCCTAACAGAAATAAAACGATGATGGTTGAAAGAGTCAAAACACTTCGTTTGTTTCGTAGCTGGGCAGGAAACATGTCCGTCATAGCGGTCAAAATCGCTTCTACGCCCGTGAACTGGCTGTCCAAACCCAGCGTAAAAAGCATCAGGAAAAATAAGATTGCCCAAAGTGGAGATACTGGTAACTTGGCAATGGCTTCTGGGTAAGCGACGAATGCAAGACTAAAACCTAGAAATGCAATAAGGTTGCTTTTAGTTTTATCTGGTATGGAAAAAAATAAATAGATAGGGTAGGGGACGATGGGACACTCTTTAGTTCTCTTTTTAAAGATCCCATTCGGTTGTAAAAAACGTTCAAAAAATTATAAAACCGTATCCTCGCGACTCCTACAGAGCGTTGTTAATTGTTTAAATTAAAATACGACCAGGATAATTGAATATTGTGTGTTAAGGGTTTCTCGTCTTCCCTCAATCAACTATACGTAACACCGCGAATATCTGGTGTATGTAAAATCCTCAAACCTGAGTTAACGACCTCGTCCACACGTTTTTCAAGTACGTGGGCCATGTGGCCAACCACCGTGAAAATAGCGAAACCAGCAAACAAAGAAGTGATGCAGTTTACAGAGCAAACCACAATCGAGTCGAAGAAACAATTGTTATGGAATTTGTTGTAAGAAGAAAGTGCGATCAGCCCACCCCATGCAGCGCTTAAAGAAAAGAAAATCTGCGTGGCCGCGTCTTTCCAAACCTGTTCGGTTGAAGTAACGTGACAGTCAACAATTTCCCAAACGTGTTTTAACGTTCAATATATACCTCTGCATTTTGTAACTTGCTCAAGTCAGATTGGCTTCCAATATAATACTGCACACCATCGTAAGCACCTTCCAATGTCGCACCTCTGATCAACAAAATCAACAAAACGAGGTACGGGAAAATAGCAGTGAAATAAACAACCTGGAAAATGATATATATAGTAGGGTGGGGGAGATGGGACACTTTTTCATTCCACTTTCTTGTCCCATTTGGTAGTTAACAAAGGAAATTTAAAGAATTATAAAACCATATCCTCACGACTCCCATAGAACGTTGTTAATTGTTTAAAACACGATCAGGATATTTGCATATTATATGTGCTAAAGATGTCCCGTCTTCCCCCACCCAACTATACCGTTAGTGAAAATTCGAAACGCGTCAGTGTTCTCACTGTCTGTAAAATTTCAATCTGTGCCAGACTCGAGCACAGACTCACGTTACCTTTCCAGATGATTTGATTCCACGTATCATGCTAAAGTAAACAACAATCCAAGCAACTAAGAGACAAAGTGTTAAAGAAGTGAGAACCGACCCCGTTTCGTTAATATCCGCCGACCTCTGTAGAACGTAGTTTCTGCAACGGGCTATGTAATTAAACCCGGGTTAATCGCACATGCGAATTTGTTGCCCAAACCAACTTACTCCCAAAATTCTTCGCTTGGACTTGTTCCTCTTGTACTGGTTATGCCGCTGCAGATGCTAGCTCTTGATACGTTCAGTAGATTTGCAACGTCATCTGCAACGCTTACAAGAGCTGGGTGTAATATTAAACTATTAATTAAATATGCAGATATGCTATTTTGTGCATTGGTTCGTTTACAGAAATATAAAACTCACAGTTCGGATATGTGCTGCCATTATTCGCCGGTAAAATATTCTGCATGCTTGCTTGAGCAGGAGTCAGTTGTATAGTGCATGTTCGAACTAAATAAAATAATGTTAGTATAAATAGAGGGGTGGGGAAAAAAGCGCCACCTTTGGCACATAACATTCAAATATCCTGATCGTGTTTTTAACAATTAACAACGGTTTATGGGAGTCGTAAGAATACGGTTTTATGATTCTTTGAATGTTTTTTTTTGTTTACTACCAAATGGAACGACGAAATTTATTGAAAAGGTGTCCCATTCTTCAGCTACTGTATATGTTTAACCCTATAATTATATAACTCTATATCCCACCGAATACAGTACTGCACGTATTGTTATTGTTCCACCAGTTTGTGCAGACCTCCCATGGTAGAGTCGGGGTCAGTGAAGCGAAGAAGTAAAACACGGTGTACGTGATTATGACGTTGTAGTAGATGCTCACCAGTACGTTGAGAATAACCATACATATCCCGATGCCTTGATCAAACATATGTAACTATATTACCAGCATTTTCGGTAAAAATTTAGAGTTAATTTTTTTGTATTTTTTTCACCTTTAAGAATCGGACTGAACTTAAACACAGATATTGGGCCCAAACTTGAAAACTGGCCAAGCGCGCATTCCAGAAAGAACACGGGAAGTCCAGCAAACACCAACATAATGACGTATGGAATAAGAAAGGCACCTGTAAAATAGGTTTTTATTATCAAACATAAATACCACGATCAACGTTGCCTGCAGGGCATGCAAAACAATGGGCACAGTTTAATAACAGTTTACAGGGTCAGTGAGTGCTATAGGACTTGTTACCTCCGCCATTTCGAAACGCTAGATACGGAAACCTCCACACATTGCCAAGGCCCACCGCATAACCAATACACGAGAGTACGTAGTCGGATTTCTTGTCCCAGTTTCCTCGGTCTTGATTTTCATCCTTTGCTGCAATCGTCCCGTCCCCTTTCTATAGATACAAAACTTTAGTAACATTACAGATAACTATGTGTATTTCATAACATCCTAGCTGTATGACATACATACCGAATCAGACATAATTGAAGAAAAAAATCGATCTTTCTGTTGATGCAACAAGCTCTAAGGGTCCAAGCAAACTTACTTAAACAAAATCTTCTTACGGGCGGGGCGACACTTGCCTTTTACGCATCTTATATGCGGTGATTCGCTTCATTGAACATCGAGACGTGCTAAGAGATGAAAAATGCGTCTCGGCAGCCACGATTGAATTACTCTTAATCTGTGCAGCATTAGGGTGGGAGAAAGCGGGACCTGAGGAAAAGCGGGTAACCACTTTACCCCCCTTTGTAATTTTGTAAGTCAAACGCCGCATACGGTGAGTTATGAGAAGTGGCTTATGCCAAATGCAGTGTGCCAAAATACAATTTGTGAAGATCAACTTTTTATAGATTCCCATAACTTTCCTGTAACTTAATGATGTTCTGACAATATCAATTCTTTATTCAATGGGGTGAGGAAAGATGGGACACTTAAAGCGCATATTGCCCAGTATTTCCCAAATTAAAATATATAACGTTTTTTTGGATGGTATGATGGGGTTGGGGAAGATAGGACACCTTTAGCATGTAGTATCCACATATCCTGATCATGTTTTAAACGATTAACAACGGTATATAGGATTTGTGAAGATACGGATTTAAAATTCTTTGAATGTTTTTTGTTTACTACCAAATTGGACGAGAAAATAGAATAACACCGAGCCAAAATCCCCCACCCTACTATATCACAAATTAGTACTATTATTTCTTTATTAATTGACAACAAATCAACACACACTGTCGGTAATATGTTAAACACTATACCAGTGGGGCAAGATAGATTATGTTAAAACTGGACTCTTGGAGCCTAGAGTATTAGTTCGGGTTGTTTGTGTGTTTTCTTTAATATTAAATTAACAAGGCTGGTTTGATTATAAAAGTTTAACTTTTAAGCTTTAACTTTTTATAAGGTTAAACTTTTAATATGTTTTTTTTTACAGGAGACAATATGTGTTTTAGTGTCTCACTTTCCCCTACTTTTCTACATTATAATTTGTACAACTCAACTCGTTATGTTTAATTATGAACCCCATTCCAGTAAGTAGTTGATTGAATATAACTAATAGATCAGGTCATTCGCGAAGTAACTAAACTTGTATAAAAAATAACATATGATAACACAAAACACACACAAGCTAAATGGTTTATTTATTTACATTAAAGTTTTATTGGCAGTTTCAGCAAACTCTTACACCCTCCTTAGATGTAACAACACAAGCTAAAGTTTTTTTACCAGAAAAAAGATTCAGAATTAAACACAAAAACTTATTTAATATTAAACACGAAGAACTGAACGATTGGTTTTCGTTGTTTTGTCCCGAATGACCGGAGAAACTTCTTCACTGCCGGACTTAGATATTTCATCAACATTTGAATTTGGTGTTACTGTGTTTTCTGAATGTTAAAGGGAGATGTTATTCTTGCATGACAGTGCAACTTTAAAAGGTTTTATGTGGGTGTCGATTTTATAGATTTGGATGTCGCCTACAAGTTATTTTTTACTGGCTATAACCAGTGGCTACGATGCAAGCACTTTACCCACAGTGCAAAACCTATTGAGCCCAAACCCACTATAACAATTACATATTGAAAATCTAAATTTAAAACAATCAGCTATTTTTAAATGTATAACGAGGTGGTGTAAGATGGGACAGGTTTTCATATTCTTTTATAGTCCATTTGGTACAAAGAATATTCACACAATTTTATAACCACAGCCGCACAACTCTAAAAGAGCGTTGTTACTTTTAAAAAAAATGTCTTACCACAACAGTACTTAAATAACAGGCTACTGCCTTAAGAAAGTGCTAAACATTGACAGTTTCAACAAGTAGCCAGCAATTCTACATTTTAAAATCAACAAAAAAGGCTTTAATTAGAGGAAAAATATAAAATTGTGTTCATACCTTTTGAATCATCCGAATCTTCTTCATCGTCGCTTGAGAAATTGATTGCTTGATGTCGAGTAACACGTGACCGCATTGAATGCCTTCTGATTGGTCGGTTGGTTGTGTCAGGTTCATCATCGCTACTTTCATCCGAAACCTCCATCTTTATTTGTGGCCGAGATTTTCGAGCTGACTTTCGAACTGAATATGAACAAATGCTTTGATTTATTTCACATAACAACAATATGCAACCTCAAGTTGTCCATAAAATGCAATCGGAAAATAAGAATCGGTAAACTACAGAATCCTTGTAGTAAAAACTTATAGTAAAATCCTGAGTTGTCCGAATGCATGTTTCTCTGTATAGAATCTAACTTGAAACCAGCTATAAAAGTAAAAACCTTTCTGACATAGTTCTTCTACAGGAAAGTATTCATGGAGTATCCGCTGAAAAACTAAAACTGTATCCAGAGAATAATTTAACGTTGGTTTGTTACATTTTCTTTAAAATCACCGGCACACAAAGGTGAAACACGATGTTTGTATTGAACGTCAAACGAATCTACAACAACAGGTAATAAACTGATAATCAGTTTGTAGGCTTCAACATGATGAATAGAAGGTGATTAAAAAAAAGAATAAAAAATAAACAAAGAGAAAGAAAGGAAAATATATGAGGTAGAATGCGTAGAAAATAGTTCGTGAAGAAAGTACGATGTAAGTAAAAAAAAACACATGTACATTGAAGTGAAGATTTCTTTGTTTGGATTGACTTCTCTGTCTCCGATACCTAATTAAATTACATTAGTTTATACTTAATTATATTAATTAGTGTTTAATGCATTTAAACTTACTAATATTCACATAGGTTCACTGTACTGAAGTCTCTCCAAATTAATTGAACATCTACGAACAAGTGAAAATCGACGCTTGCGAGGTGTGGCTGTTGGTGGTAAAGATTAAAATGGTTTATTTATATTTTACATAAAAGTACATTGGTAATATACTTACTTTTTATTGATGTTTACTTGAGTTAGCGAAACTGCAAATCTTGAAAACTTATGATTCTTGAAGCTAACTAATTTGATCTGACTTAAGCATGCATAAGTCATATGTGCGAAGTTTTAAACCACAGCCAAATTTGTGGTCAAATTTCAAACCACAGCAAAAATAACAGCGTTCCGGTATCTGATAGACACTTCAAACCCACACTGCAATATAATTGCTTTGTTATCTCAAATAACACCAAGTTACATTCTATCCCATATGGGTAAAGTCTCCCAGCCTGGTACACCATGGGTCCTTTGATTTATAACACCAAGTAACACAAACTCTGATCTTACCCTGACTCAAACTGACAACACAACAACAACTGATGAACATTACAGTGAACATGGAACTCACCATTTTGATTGACACTTGGGGATCGTGCAGGTTTGCGTGAACGAACAGCTTCAGCTGCTTTCGCTGCGCATTCATCTTCACTGACATCGCATGCGTGTCGATCGATAATCTTTCCCTCCAACTCATCAACCTGACTCTGTGGTTTAACATATCATTACATAGTTTGACACAATCTTTAACATATCAGTTTAACATATCATTACATAGTTTGTGATCTTCTGTTACCAGTCATAATGTAAATAATCGTTAAGTGATTTATCTGCCATCTGGTATAAAAAACTGTGTATTTCGGACGTTTCTTATACCAAATGAGCGACTTAAAAACAGTTTGTAATATTTGTATGTGAACCACAGTAATATCAGGTTAACATTAAAAATATATATAGAATAAAGTAGATTATTTTGAAATATATAGTAGGGTGGGGTAAGATGGGACACCTTTAGCACATAATATCTAAATATCCTGATCGTGTTTTACACAATTAACAACGGTTTATGGGTCGTGAGAATACGGTTTTATAATTGTTTGAATGTTCTGCGTTTACTGCTAAATTGGACGAGAAAATAGAATCAAAAGATATCCCATCTTCCCCCACCCTACTATATTATATTTTACCATGTTAATTAAGCTAACATCTAATAGGTTTATAAAGCGATAATATTAATAATAATCATATGTTTTAAAATATCCCTAATTTTAAGAAAACAAACAGTGAACATTCTACTTCAGATTTAACATTAGATAATTAAAGAAGTTCTCCTTGTGGTTGTAAAATATCCGTTTTTTTTTTAAGCAAAATGCTGTTATTTTGTTAACGCACACATTGTTACCTATGATCCTAGCCCATCTTACCTTAACGTCCGGTTTCGCACATTTTTTACACTTCGTTAAAATGTTATTGAACAAGAAATAGACTTGCTCGTCCCTAAGAACATTGGCATAAAGTGAAAAGTTGTCGTATAGTTTCTTGACGCCTTTCTCTGTGTAGTTGAGTATGGAGAGACAGAAAGCAAGATCTCTATGTTGTTGTTTATCTCTGTTGAAAATTAGAAAATTCACTTAAAATTAAATAAACATTTTACAAAAAAGCCTGTGAAACATGATTGATTCTAAAAATGTAAAGTCTAGGCGTTTTAACTAAATATAACTTTTTGTGCTTTTATCACTATTGTATTGGCATAATTATAAACTTAGATATTAAAAATAAAGTTTTACCAAAAAATTTTACTTTAAGATGTTATTATTGGTAAATCAGCCATATATGTAACTTAAACATGGCAGTTTTAAAAAAGGTATTTTTACTAAAATGTAATTTATACTATAAAAAGTAATTTGTACTATAAAAAAGTAATTTGTACTATAAAAAAGTAATTTGTACTATAAAAAAATATTTTGAATGAAAATGTAATTTGTACCAAAATGTAATTCATACTATAAAAAGTAATTTATACCAAAACGTAATTTGTACTATAAAAAAGTACTATCCACAATCAAACAACATAGTTTTCATGATAAGTTTTGGTATTAACCTTGTAGCTTCAAGTCTGTGACATAATTTTTCGATCAAACTTTCCGTTTGTTTATCCTTCTGTATGTATTCCAATAGAAATCTCATAATTTTCTTGAAATCCACTTCGTCTTTGATACCAATGTCAGGATCAGATAATCTACTGATGATGTCCGGCATCACGTTGTACATGGAGTTACCCTGAATGAATGTCATGAATAATATGGCAGACTGAACATTTAAAACTGCCCGGGTAGAATGTATGCAACTTACTTTATCCTTGCGTGGCCAGAAAATAACAAAATAACAGTTATAACACGAGTGTTCTGTTTCATACACATTGTGCCAGCTTACGAAGTGCGTAACTTTGTGGGTGAATATTTTTTGGAGTTTTTTGTTTATGTATGGATGATAATTTAGATTAACCATCAGTGACACTGGGTTGAAGCAATTGTTGTTAAGTGTCTTGCCCCAACGACACATACACCAACAACGATAGCAGCGACTAGGCTTGAATTTAATATATCTAAGTTAAAGGCAGGTGCGCTAACCACATTTTTCTTAAATTTCCGTTTATATTAAATTAATTTTGCTAAAACTCTCGTGTTATTTGTGGTATGGATAGTGTAAAGAAGTAACTGATATTTGTATAAATAAAAACAAAATGCAAAAAAGAGCCTGTAGTTCTATAGTAATAATCCTAACTACAAATACAACGAAATAAAATGAGCTTACTTTTTTAGCTAACTCTTGGAAAAATCTTTTAGCAATCGCAGAAATTTTCTCATTTTCATCAACAATGCATCGAGCCATTTCACTCACGTGACCTTTGACCTTGATCATGTCATTAAGGATGAGATTGGTGAGAACTTTGGTGGCATATACTTTCACCATCACTGACTTATCATTTAATCTGTTGTAAAAATATGTTAAGTTTAAAATTAAATTAAAAACTAGAAATATGGTTAATTTATCTATGTATGAATATGGTTTATTTATGAAATATGGTTAATTTATGGATATGGTTAATTTATGAATATGGTTAATTTATGAAATATGGTTAATTTATGGAAATGGTTAATTTAATACTAGTTTTATCATTACAACTCAAATAATGTGAGGTTACACAGGTTGCTGCAGATTTCTGAACCTGATTTTTTTATTAAATGAACAAAGCAAAAAACTGTTGGCTCTGTTCCTGTCAAAGTGCTAAACATAATATAAGTTCAATTTCAGCAAATGGTAATTAGCAGCTTGAAAATGGTGTTAGCAGTACCAGATATACAGACAACCCATTGTAACCCACATTTTCGTGTAATGTTTGTAAACAAAGGTGATCATTTTAATTTATGTTGTTTAATGTGTTGTGTTAACATCTAAGAATTTTTTTTTCATTACGTTTTAATGTGCATTGCTAATATCTAATTTATGTTGTTTAACATGCAGTTTTAATCGTTGAATTATTTTTTTATTTTGTTTCAATGTGCGATGTCAATATCTAATTTGTGTTGTTTAACATGTGATGCTAATATTTAACCTTGCATATATATGAGATGTCCATGGTTCAAGTAAGTTCGGAAACCTCACAGAAAGATCTCCGGCAGCGATCGTTAAGTTTGCTCTAATGCCCTCGTGTGGAGATTGTTCAAGCATGGTGAAGAGCAATCGAAGATGACGCTCGCAAAACTTTGAACTTACCTGAACAAAATTGAAATTAAAAACTTGGCTTCTATTCTGTTTGGGTGAGGTCCTTAAGGACCTGGGATTTAGGCCAGATTAGGCACATTACCCAATAAAGAACATACCATTTGCTATCATGTTTAAAAATACTCAATAAATTTAATTTCAAACGTAAAAAAAATGTTTATAAAATGTCTACTTCTGGAGCGTAAATTTTAATGTAAATTAAATCATAAGAAATATACAAATGTAACTGTTTTTATTACAGTATTAATGAAAGTTTTTATTGTCTGCCCTCGCACATTAAACAATATAAATATTAATTCAACAATATGTTTTGCAATATTAAACAAAATATAAAAATTCACGATATGCATGTTAGAGAAACATACCAACATAAACTTGGCAAGCGCAAGCGATGCAGTTTGTTGAACACGAACAGCTGAATGATCACTTGGTTCAACAACAACAGTGCAACAACGAACCAACCACTCCGATAATGAACCCAACGGTGTGTCCGGTTCTACTCAATATATTTGTTGTTTTCATTAATAAATAGTTTAATATATATACCTATATAATTTTTTTACCTAAAAATGCATTGAAATGTCCAGAATATGATTTAAATATTAAATATTCAAAATAGGCGCTATTTCAAATTCCGGTATTATATATGGTATAAAAGTTAAAGGCTATAGGGTATACAAGTTGTCGAATTTTGAGGTCTCGCACATTAACGTGGTAACGCTGTATCTTATTTTTCACTCGATCAACTTACCAACAATTTCTGTTTCAAGAACATTTTTAATAAACTCTTGATCTGCATCATCTGCAGTTGCTCCTCCCACTCCCATGTCATCTTCAAGATGACTATCATCCTGAAAAAGATGAAGATTTTCTTATTTATATGGAAATGAATTAAATCAACTATAGTTCCAACAACTTGCCTTGCCGGAAGATTTGTTTTTCTTCTGCGCATTTTTATCCGCTTCTTCATTCTCTTCCTGCAGTTTCCTGTCATCATATTGATATCTATTAACTTTTTTATTAATAGAAGTCTTATAATAAAATAAGTCTTTCGAATCTAACAGTGATTTTTAAATGAAAAAAGTAAATTCCAACTTTAACAATCATTCTATGATTGTATTACTCACAAAAACTTTAACATAACTCAATCAGGACACCCAATAACTGTGTTACAGCGTGTATCAACCAAACTTGATTTTGTATTTACTCCAATGTAAAAAGTTAGACCTCTTATAAATATATAATATTTCAAGTTTTCAACGCTAATAATATAAACCTGTTTTGTTTAATTTCCGATTGAACATCTCCTTCAATAAAAACGAGAAGTTTCAAAGCAAATTGTCCAATTATGCTGTAGAATCTCATTAAAAGTTCATTAACTGGAATCTCACCGGCTGCAAATAAAGTATAAACATAAAACCAACCTTAATTAAATGTTTATATAAACTTATTTTTATTTATATTTTATATTATTTTACATTTTATATATTTTGTATAAACTATGAGTGCTCAAAATAACTCAAAACTCAAAAGTGTTAATATTACCACAGATTTGCCTTTTTCTGTTTGAAGCCATTTTTTTGCGAAGTATCTTGAATAAATAGTTACTCTTAAAAATCTGCTATCCCTTACCTTAGATAAGCAATTAACTTTAGATAGAAACCTCTTTAAAGAGGCATGCCAATAAAAAATAAAAATTTGTACGTAGATAGAGATGCTACTCTGTAAAAAAAACGGCCTCAAACAGAAAAAGTCAAGTCTGTCCAAATATCAACACCTTTAAGTTTATATTTGAGTTTCGTTGAATTTTATTTGGTATGCCCCTTTAATTATAAGGATTAAATATGACTTTTGTTTTAAATTTGAGGAATAAATTGTGACTTACATGGCTCATCACTTGATAACCTTGCATGGACAACACCTTTGATCTCATTAAGCATGGAAGTTGATACAACAACAGGGTTGTCGGAAAGTTGGAAGATAACTCCCACAGCTTCCAACGCAAACTTCACCCACATTACTGACTTTTTGTTGAAACCTTTGTTGAAGTCAAATTTAGAAATTGAATGTAACAAATAAAAGTGATTTACTTTTTTATAAATTTAGTTCAATAATTGTCATAAAACCATCACTAAAACAGGGAATAACAGACAGAATGCTTTCTCTGTTTTAACATAAAATATATTTTGTATAATGATTAAACAATTGTAGTTTAAAGCTACACAACACTCTTTAGATCTGTGGTAAATACTTTCAACATGTACTGTTTGTATTTTTATGGAAAAATAAGAATGATGTGTTGCACAAACTTTTTACGTAAATATTAAAACTTAAAATAAGTATGTTAAAAATAGTAAGAGTTAAAAAAAAACTTGGGAACTCCTGATATTTTCTAAAAAGTCACAGTGAATTTAAAGTGACACTCACCTGAAACAACAAGCGATGTTAATGTAGTTATAAGCTGATGATCATCAGGGTATCGGAACTGTCTCATATATTTTCCTGCCTCAGTTTTTTTAGCTGCAAGTTTTGACAAAGCCACGCAAGTGTGGAAAGGCAGCTCGAAATCGAAAACATTCTCGGATGTCGGTAACGTTCGCTCCTTCAAACCAACGCTTACCAATGTTTTAATCTTGGATTTGATAACATTTGCGTCTTTGCTGAAATATTAGTTTTATTTTAACAAAAATTAAATATATATATATATAATTGTATTGTTGTGACTTGTAAAAAGGTTTTTTTTTTAAATAAAGTAAAAGATTGACTGCTGACCAATTATTTACAAATAAGTTGTCAGTTGTCAGTCATATATGAAAAAAGCATCTACAAAGTTGAATAGTGAAATTGGTAACATGTAATAACCCATGCTCATATTCTAAATATACAAGTGTCACTTTTCTCGCTTATTTTCCACTAATTGAATGTAAATATGTTTTTAATTTTAAGTTTCTTTTAACAACTGTTGTTTTGTTGCTATATCCTGTCTTTTCATTTCAAATATTTCTAAATTTTCGCTACCGTAACTGTAGAGACAATTAAAGTTATTATACAATTTAAAGAAATATTTTAAAAAAATAACAAGAACGTTACTTAGCAAGCATCCCAAGCAATTGAATGGAAACTTTTCTCTGTTTCATTTCACTCAATCCAGTTACTATTGCAAATGATGCCAATGGATTTGTGAGCCGATCCCAGCAAATCTGTTCATAATGTTTGGTGTTCATACGAGTTAAGCTGACATTAAAGACACCAACGTGCAAATTTAAAATACCCAACATTCTAAACATCTTGCTTAATTGAACATATACAAACATCATATGTTCGTTTGGATATATTTTCTGTTAAATGGTTGGTTGGTTGAATACTCAACAATAAATCAATGTAACGTATATATCTCGCATGGCGGGGCAACGACAGTCGTTATAACACAGGTGTTCTGTTTTATACACCTCAAGTCTGCTTGCGATTTACCGAGTATGTTACTTTGTGGATGATTATTTTTTACGGGATTTTTTTCTTTTTTATGCATGGCTGATAATATGTGTTACCAAGTATGTAACCTATTTGTCCTTGCGTGGTGGGGTAACGACAGTCGCTATAATAAAAATATATCCAAAAACAAACTAGAATATCTAACATTCTAAATGGTCATACATATTAATATAAGTCAGTGGACAACCAAGGCTAAGTGTGCTACAAGATAATTGTAGTGCAATGACTGTTTCTTGTAAAACTAGAAAATAAAATTGTAAATAAGGTGTGCCATCTAATTTTGAAAAATTATTTTAATCAGTAAAAAGTTGTGGAGAATTTATGTTCGCAATGCTTGCCAGATTTTATAGCCAACAAATCTAGGTACGTTATTAATATAAAAGTTTTTCAAAGCATGTAATACCTGAGCAACAGCAGAAGGCCAATCTCCTGACTTCTGTATTTCACCAATAAGACATTCAATAGCTGGGAGTTTAGCATTTGAAGAACCAGCCACCAACTTAATCATGTTGTCCGCCACATTCACAGTTTTTACTTTGCTGAGTAAATTTGACTTAATTAAAAAAAAATTACTTAAACTACTTAGGTTTAAACTTTTAAAAATTAAAAAAGAAACGAATAATTACAAATTCTTGAAACTTTTTTTTAATATTTGTGATTGGGATCATATGTTTTTAGGTAAAATTTAAACAAATATATAAATAAGTAAAATTTTGCTAAAAATAGTAATTAATTAATGTAATTGTGCTGTTATTATTTGCACTATCTAACATTTAAAAATATGTTATTTATACACTAATAATCATCCTGATTCCTGACCATAGTTTTAAAATTTTACTAAAAAAATGTTCTAAATATCTGGATAGAGAAATTTCCACTTACATAAATGTTAGGATATTTGTACCTTGTTATGTTGGAGTCGGTTTTAAAATAAAGTTTTCTATAAGCTGACACAACTGCATCCCTTATTTTTTGATCTTCGTTCCAAATTTGTTCCAACATACCAGTTATGCCTATAAATTAGAAGATTCTTATTTTTTACTTTTTCTACTCTAGTAGTTCTATTTAACACCATTTTAATGCAACAAAAAACTTTTTTCTCTGAAAAGCAAGTTTAGTCACAGCTCATAGAACAGTTTGCCAGATTGGCCTCTATAAAACTTTTATGTCTCAAAACAGCACCAACCCCCAGTTTAGGAACCAGTGCAAGTAATGCATGAATTTAACTTACTTTATCCACACATGGCCGGAAAAACGACAGTTGTTAATCTGGCTGTTGTGTTAAGACTATGTCTTACACCTCGTGCCAGCTTACAAGTTACCAAGTATGTTACTTTGTGGGTGATTATTTTCAAGAGAATTTTTTTATTTTATTATGTGTGGCTAATAATTTAGACAAGGTATCTTGCCAGAGGACACATGTTCCCACAATGCTAGCAGCCAAGAGCTTTGAACCATTACCTCTGGGTTGGAGGCAGACGTGCTAACCAACTGTGCTAGAGCGCCAAACTCATATCAACCTACCTTCCAAAGCACAGCCGAGTTGAAACTCCCATGCAGCAGTAAAGAAGTTGATGGCCTCCACAACATCCGATTGTGTTCGTGAATTTAGAAGTTGGCACAAAACAGGAACAGCGTCATTGAAACGTTCAACAAAATTAATAGCATTCGACAAATATTCAATAATTTCCTGCAATGTTAAACATTTAAATAAATCACAGTTTATACTAAGAAATATGTAAAAAGCCTCAGTCGTTTAGTTAAGAAATAATTTAGCATATTTGAACTTGTTTAAGAAACTTGTACCAACAGTCAAACATAGTTTTAATACTTAGCCAACACATTACTATAAGAAGTAATAACTATTATGTTCCAATTTTGTGTTTTTTTTGTTCTTATATTAATACATTAAAAAGCAGTTAGTTCAAACGTGGAAATGGCAAACATCAAGACTATTTTTTTAAATCTTGCCTTAAACAACAATAAAAAATTTAACCTTTTTTTTCTCTATTTCCAAATTTGGTTCTTGAGTTTTTAGCAGGTCTTGTTTCTCATTCTCTGTTTGCTCTTCTTCCGATCCACTTCCATTCTCATCATTCTTCTCAACATCATCTTCCTGCATCCCTTCCTCCAATATTTCTTCATTTTCCTTTGATTTATTTTCTTCATTTTTTTCATCTAAAATTTAGGAAGTTTACTAAAGCAACATCTAAAATTTAGGAAGTGCTACTACCTTGTATACTAATACACTTTTTTATTTCCATTTATTTCTCCCAACAAAAATGTCAAAATTTTGTGGGTTATAAATATAATTTCTGATGCATTTGCACAAAAAACTGATGGCAGATACTTGTTCAATACATAATGATTAAATACATGAGAGAAAGCTAAAAAAATTATATTTTGCTTTGTTAATTTTATTTTATTGCTTCTTTTTTCTATTTTCCCAACAAATTTGCTTTCATGCTTAGGCTTAAACCAGTAAGCTAAAAATTAGTAAAATTATAAATCATACGTTTATAATGAGGACAATTTACCTTGTATGGATTGCAGTTCTTCCAACTTTTCCTGTTCTTGCTTCAGACTGCATTGTAGAGGTGAAATTGTAAGCTTTGGAAATAAAACAGAAAAAAGACATTACAACCATTGAACGTTTTTGACATTTTCCATAATGGGTTGCGTAGTACAAAACGAAACACTCAAATGTAAAAATTGTAAATCGAACTAAATTATCACAAATAAATGCTACAGTAATTTGTAATTTTAATGAACTGTGATACATATATTTTATATTCACCTATCAGGCTTTTGCTTAGGCAAAACAAAGAAATTCGATATAAAAATCCAAATTAATAAAAATGACTAAAATGGGGTTGTGGACCCCTGACTTCAATATTGAGAAACCTTCTACATGATAAATATTTCTTACATTATCACGAAATGGATTCTTTCTAAGCAATGCTTCAAGGAGTTGAACGGATACTTTACGAACCAAGTTACTTTTATCAAGAAGTAAACGAACGCACAACTCAACTAAATCTGGACATCTGTTAATGAGATGTAAATATTATTTTTTTATTTAACAGATGGCAAGCCCTTATATAACATAACTAATGAATTAAAAATTTTAGGCAATAGGCAGTTTGGTGCCATGGCAATGTAGTTAGCGGGCCTGCCTATAACCCAGAGGTAATAGGTTCAAGGCTTTTGCTGCTACCATTGTGAGCATATGCGTCCTTGGGCAAGACACTTAACAGCAATTGCTCCAATCCATTTTTTACTGTGGGTTGTTCAAATTATCAGCCACACCATTACAAAATCTTTAAAAAATATCCACCCACAAAGCAGCACATAGTTGGTAACTCGTAAGATGACACGATATGAATGAAATGTTCAGTGGCACAGCCAGGGGGCTTTCGGGGGCCGTGAACCCCCCCTCTTTTTTTAACCAAAAAAAAAATTTTTTTTTCGATAATAAATATACGCTGATAAGCCAACATTAAAAGGAAATCGTCATAAAAATTTAATTGTTTGAAAGTTATGTTTAAAAATTTTGAGCAGAAGTTAAATAAAGTGAACACACCTTTTAACAGGAAGAGAGTTTTCCGAAACAAGATTTAGCCAGACATGTAAGGCTCTGCTTCGAACAAATGCATTCACATCAAGGTTTGCATGGTCGTACAGAATATCAAGGAACTGGTCTCTGTAAGAATAAATGGTATTATCGCGCAAAAAGTTATGTAAGCTATATGAAAAAAATAGACAGTGTTCAATTTGGCATAAATTATGGTTGCAATCAGTACAACAAAAATACTGATTTAAATTTGTGTATACTAGGGTGGAGGGAAAACGATACATCTTTAGCACATAATATCTAAATACTCTGATCAGGCTTTGAACATTAACAATGGTCTATGCATGTTGCGAGAATGCGGTTTTATAATTCCGTGATAATTCTTGAGTTTTGTTTACTACCAAATGGGACAAGAAAGTAGAATAAAAAGGTCACTTTTTCCGCACTCTAATATTTATTTAAATAATTAAACAATCAATTTACCTGGCTTGTTTAGATTTTTCATCCAAGCCTTCTTTGCTCAAACATTGTATAATAATCTCACCAACAGCACCAAGCACACTGTTTCTCATCATGTATGACTAGAGAAAAATAACAAGTAAACAATTTTTAGGAAAACTAGGATTTAATGATAAAAATACAGCCATACAGGATTTAATGATAAAAATACAGCCATACAGGTACCTTGCTAAGAAGGAAAAAGACAAATTTTTAATATTGCCATAAATTTAATGGTTACACCTATTATCCCATTTTAACCAACTCAAAATCCTACTAAATGTTTTGAACTGGAACCAAAAAAGTAGAAGTGTTAGATTTTAAACTATGTTAATAACCCGAAGACTTTTATTTTAGACCACCCCAATTTTTAAGTAACTTTAGCAATATTATAAACAAATAACCTAAAATACTCACAACTTCCCTATAAGTTATAAATGGTCTTAACGTTTTCAACCTAAAGTCATGAATTATAAATTGTATAAAAACAAAACTAAACAAAACAAAACATTGAAAGAACATCTTACCTCCTCATCCATGCGAGGAAGCAGAAGACTGATGTTTAAGAGCACTGCATCCGGAAGATAATAAGAAAGTTCAACGATGAATGAGCAGATGGTTTTTGTGGATGAGCTGTCACGAATAAAATCCCTTTCTGGTATATGACTGAGTTCCCTGGTAAAAAAACATTATGAGCAATTTTATTCCTTACTGTTACTGTTAGTCTGTAAGCCAAGATTAAAAAGTGGATAATCTGGCCAAGTAAGTATATAAATCAAAATCTCTATCATGGAGGATTATGTTACTTTGGTTCCTTGACAATTCCGCAAAAATATGCAAAAGTCAATATTTATTAGTGGCTTTAAATACAACACAGTTATAAACAGTTTACAAATTACCTTAGAACCTCAGATACAATTGACCTGCATTTATAAGTTGAAGCCCACATATGAACTGCTTCAGCCATGGGTGTGGCGGAGTGATCAAAATGTTGAAGCATCTGAACAACTTTTAAGCTTGCACTTAGTGACTGGTTGTGTCTGATGTAGAAAAAATATTAATTGTGATAATAGAATCAATCTACATGCATCAACACAAAAAAAACGCCCACAATATACTGCAATGATACTACATACTGGATACTTCAGTTTCTACAGGTATATATCTATAAATATTAATATAATATATTACAGTGGTGTAAAAAGTACCTATTTTCGATGCCGCCGGCATTGGCCGGATTTTTTAAAAACTTCCGGCAGAAAAAAAATTTATTTACTTCGCCGGCCGCGTAACATTTCGTTTCATGTTAATGTATACATAAGTTATCTATTCGTGTAGTTCTGACGTAAAGAAACAGCTTAATATTGTCACAAATCCGGCATTTATGCGGAGACAATGGCAATTCTGACAAACATAACTAGCTAGGTCATAATACATTTGTGGTATTTCGTATTTGATTGCGCCATAATAGGGATTGTGACTAATGTAATACGTAACAATACGAACCAATATTTCAACTCGTGTATGCTCGGAGAGTGTAGATCAGTGTATTACCGAATATAAAGCACAGACAATCTTAAAGCACTGTTAAATTCCTGGTAATCATTAAAAAGGTAATTCGTTGCCCGTTGAAACGTGTGTGTTTTTTAACTGTGATTGGTAATCGCCGATTAGTTTTATAGTTTTATTAGAAAGCAATCCTAGTGAGTAGTAGAGGATTTCTTGCTTAACAAGCTTCTGGTAATAATTTAAATGTTGACCGGACAAGTTTATCGCGCGTGTTATATATAACACTATGCCGTATTATAGGCTTATAAACAAAACTTTAGTTACCGCCTAAGTATTAGCCCTGTGACAGTTACGTGCATGTTACACGTGGAAATCTTCGCGGCAATCAGACTTTGATCGGGAAAAGACGAAACATGATTGACGCGTTTTTAATTCAATTCTTACGCTACGAAGGACCGCAGGAAAAATCGTTGGCTTTTATCCAAAAGCCTCATGTAGTCGTAATTGATAAAAGCAGCACACGAAGGCGTGGTTAGTTAGAGCGGCAACATTTGACGTCAGAACGCACGCGTCAGGGATAACTGCCGGAAAAATATAACTGCCAACCGGTATCGGTCGGATTTTTATTTTTTACATGCCTGTATATATATATATACATATATATTTAATAGTATATAAATTTCCACGTAACAAATGAAATAAGAACATTCATGCATCTCAGGCTAGCGGATTTCTTAAGTTTTTGGGATATGTGGAGGAATGAAGCGTACGTGGACATTCACTATGACATCATAAATAAATCATTACATTCGTGCGGTTCATTGCACATAGGGATGCACATTACAGAATTTCGAATTCGTAAGATTCGAATCCTTTTGTATTCGAATCTAAATACGGGATTCGGTATTCTGTTTAATGACGTCATCACACGTCATCTCATATACTGTATTAACAATTTTTGAACCTTATTAATTTTGAAAAAAAATATTTTTGTGTTTGTGGGACTTTCGAGAGTAAACGTTTCGTAACGTCTTTTCATAGCCTGCTATACGTTTCATGATGCAAAAACTACCCAATAGTACAATTTTTAATCATTTTACATCTCATGATCCAACAAGGCTGCTATGAAAGAGTCAATAAACTGACTTTTGTGGGTATTATTTTTTCCTATAAATATAAAAAGATTCGAAATTCTAGATTCGAAATAAAGTATTCTAGGATATCCTAGAATACCTAATTATTCTGTATTGTGCATCCCTAATTGTACATGTTTATTTGTTTCTTTGTGAAATTTTGCAACATAAACTTGGGATTTTGCCTGTAAACATGCTGCCTTTCCAAAAGTTAAAATAAAAGAAATTTGCTCATTGAACAGGTTTATTATAAGAAGAACTTACTTTTTTATGATGCAGCCAAGTAGGTTAAGTACTGAAGATTTGACAAGTTTACTTTTTACCATGGTTGGATCTTCTAATATTTTGAAGCACAAGTTGCAAACAAGACTGTTAAACAAGGAACAGTAAACAAATGTTTAGTTTGTTATTGTTTTCGTCAAACGTGACTCACGAACCTCGTCAATTCATCCTCCACTAACTGTGCATTCCATAATCGATGTATGTCCAAATCGAAAACACTCATTAGAATATGAACCGACCTTTGGCATTCACTCTCCCAGTCAATTCCTGAGTAAGAACATAAACGTATATTCACTGAGGCGACAACATACATAAATAATTATCAAATATTAATTAAAATAAATAACATTGTATCGACTGTAGGGTGTAACTGTCACAACTTTTATGCAAAACATTATTTCGTTCTTTTTTTATCAATAAGCGTGTTTTTTTTCGCTTTTGTCAACTCTCTTGTTCTTCATTAACCAAAGAGACAAAACAAAATTCATTGATTCAACATGACCAAACATTAAGTATAAAACATACTGCACTCATAATAAATAAATGAGGTTACCCAGAGCAGTTGAGGATTTGGCTTTTGATGATTTCTTATTTTTTGTTGTAGTAGAATTCTCCCTATCTTCTTTTCGTGAAAGAGATAAATATGAATCTATCATTTGAGTTAGAAGGTAAATGTTCATTTTCAAAGCATTGAGATATTTAGTTTGTAACGTTTCGTTTAGTTGATCATCAGCTTCAGCGTGAAGGAACTTGCTCAGTTCGTTTGTAAACAATTCGCAAACTGTAATAACATGTTTCTATTAGGTTAAAGAGGCAGTTCAACACAAATCAAAATTTGTATATACATTTGGGGTCCCTATAAATAGTGCATGTCCGCTAGTATGTCCACAATATTTACTACATAGTGGACATAGTGAACATTGTGGACATAGCGGACATACTAAATATTGTGAACATAGCGGACGTAAATGATATAGTGGACTTGGACACGCACTAATTAAAGAGACCGTACATTTGTACTGTAGCGGTTGAGGGTGCTCCGAGCACAAATATTTAATATATATAATTATCTAAATTTAACTTAATGCATAAAGATTGAATTTTGCGTTGTGTAACTTTAACAGCTGGCCAGCTGGCATAATGTGTATGCGCCTGGATTGTTTCCTGTAACCCATGTATAACAATGCTTCTTTATATACAATGCTGGGAGACTTTGCCCTGTGACAGTGCTGAGAGACTTTGCCTTGCTGTATAATGTGTATAATGTTTTCTCGTGTATAACGCTTCCTCTCGCCTTGGGAGTTCTCGCCTTTGAGTTATCTCCTTTATAAGCCCTGCCCTGCACTGTACAGCTAGGCAGTGTGAGCCTGGACCAGCCAGTTGGAGGCCGGAGAGTATCGTGACGTCGTTGTTGTTTTGTCGTTGTAACCCGAACTGTTTTGTTGAATAAACTGAGTTTTGAACCTGGACATGTTATGGAGTTGGACTGTGGGCTAACGTCTTATCACTTGACGCCCACAAATATCACTTGACGCCCACAGTACCAAAAAAATTATTAGCCTATTGTACATAAAAATAAACAAAACGGTAAAATGTACATTACCTTTTGTAAGAATGGTCCATGAAACTTGTTTTGTACTGACATCTAACTGGATAAAATTTGTAACAACACTGTAGAATGCATCAAAATGTTGTGTGATATCTAAGCCAGCACTTTTGTGTAAGGATGGCTTGGCCTCTGGAAGTGTAAAGTGTCTTTAAATATACACACAGTCAATTTTATTAACTTGAATATTTCAAATGTAAGTATTCTCATTTTATTTTTATACCTTGTATTTTCACAGGAATTTTTCTTGTTGAATAAACTTCTTCCACATAATATTGTCCGGCTGTCCGTGAAAGCAGATCTTCACGGTTTGAAGGAATAACGAAATTAAAACTCGGCATAATAGTTTAATTTTGTATGCTGTTAAATAATATTAATTAAGACATAAACAACTTACATTCGTAAACAAACGAAACGGTGTAGTGTAAGTTACTTTAAATCTGTTTGAATTTGCAACTATATTAAAATGGATGTTACGTATGTTCCCGCGCCGATCGTTGGCAAAGCTTCTTCAATCTGTGCATGGGAAGTTTGTAATTACCTTAACACTAATCTTCTGTAAAATTGATTGTAAAACTAGCTTATTGTATAAATTTCATAACCAATTTGAACGTTTATTACCATACTGTTATTATACGTTATCTTTATTACAGTTTTCTCCCTATTCAATTCTACAGATCATCTGAAATAGTAATTGATTAAAGTTCCCGCCAAAAATAATAATAAAATGCACAGAAATAAAAAAGAGTAGAACGCGCAACTGCTCAAAACCGTGATATATTCTTTTTTTCTATTCACGTGACCGCCAACTCCGTCCCCATTTCCCTTCGTCTCCATTGTAAAAGATAGCCGCATAGTATTTTTGGAAGGTTTTAGCTGTTTATTTTAAAAACTACACCAACTATTCAAGTTTGTTAGGCTAGTTTAGTTATTTGGTACGTTAACGCTTACAGTTTACCACTTGTTTAGGAAATTTAATTATTTAAAAAAATTAATTAAAAATTTCAAACAAACGGTTTTTTAGAAATATATATATATTAGAAAATAGTTTTTTTTACACAATAACTTTAAATTAAGTCAAAAAACGAAGAAAAACTACACAAAACGTCATCGACTCCATTGGCTACAATAGTAAACGGGAACGACCCGCAAACGAGAGACAGTGTATCGTGCTCTCTCCTTTGCCGACATTGGAGATGCGCCTTCTATTCTTTTTTATTTCTGTGATAAAATGCGATTGAATAAATGAAGTTCGTTTAACCTCAAGAATACGGTATTAACTTTCTGTTCCTACATTTTCGCTATGAAGTTTTTTAAATTATCTGACTTACAGAAAAACAAACGAACATAAAAGCCAATCACCCACAAAATCACATACGTGATAACTCCTAAACGTGCACGAGATTGACCTTGCATTAAATACCCTAAATAGTTGGATGCGATAAAACTGGGAAAGAAATGCTTTGTCTTGAAGCAGAGTTTGCCGAGTATGTTTGTAACTAATGTAACACATACATATAGTAATGCGGTGTGTCTTTGTTTGTATAAAAATTGTATTCACAACAAAATAAAACTTTAATAAATTTCTCTGCACAAAATATAAACAACAGTGGAATGTAGTAATGCAATCTCAAACTTTTTTACGAAACAAACTAAAACATTGAAGTTAGTGGTCCAGTGACATAAGAAGTGCCGTCCCACGTTTCACCCAATGATCAGAACTGGATGAACCAGCTTTCAAATCAACAGCCACAATAAACGAACTTCTACCAGAAGATCCAGCGCGGTTAGGGAAGTAATAACACGGACAACTGTATATTCCTGTGTATTATATTATTGGGTTAAGAATGGGAAAAATAGATTAGAAAAAACATAGACATGGTGATTTAAGCCCAAAAGACCCTTTGTAAAAATGCTGATAGGTTGTGACAAAAGATTAGAAAAAAAACATTTTTTTATTTCTATTTAACACAAACTTGCAACATTTGAGACAAAAAATCTTGAAATTTTGAAAATAATAACTGTTTTCAACTATTTTTAAATATTAAACTAAAATTAAAATAAACAAAATATGTTACCTTTCCCAGATTTTTTCTTGGCTTCGCTTGGTTTAAAATGGATAGTTGGAATAGCACATGTTAGTTGCATGGGGTTGGCTTCAACCAAACATGAATTTTTCTTGTCCCAACCTGCTCCTTCAAGGAAAAGTCCCTTCACCCAAACTCCATCTCTTGGTGGTGAAGTAATGTGATTGTCATCAACAGTGGAAACAACAAACTCCCACGATAAGGAATCAACAGAAACCTGGAACAATCATGAATTAAAGTAATAAACAAGAACTTAAATACAAGATATAGGGACAAAGCACTGTTTCTGAAAACATACAAGTTATTGGTCTATATGAGAGAAAAGTGTGGAAAACGAGTACAAAGCAGAAGCCAGTTTGAAACAGGACACTGATCTACAAAATGGACATTAATGAAACAACGAAACTTCACTAAAAGAAATTTTATCAATAGTTAATATTGAAGTAATGAACTGCTTCAAGGCCACATTTTAGAGTACTATTTGTTAATTAAAGTTCATAATTATTACAAAACTCACAGCATTTGCACGAGCAGATGTTTGTAACACTGCTGTGAGGAATCCTGTAGGAAACGTAAACGCTGACATCCAGAATATTGTTGGAGGATGAGCTGTTTCCGCCCATTTTGCGAATAACTCAACCCTGGCAACTAAATCTCTTGTCCATGCTCCAAGTGGTTTCATTGATGGGAAAGTCTGCAGTTATAAAATTAATAAAATATTTCTAGGTTTAAATTGACATGGTTACCTTTTCCCACATGGAAGGTACCCTGCCTTCAAATATACACTGGAAAGTTTCCTCAAGGTCTGAAGACATCAGCACCAAACCCTGGATTCCTTTCTCCAAATCAATAAGTGATTGTCTCATGATTACAAGCAAACTGTTGTACCTTTCAATTTCCTGCAAAAATAATAAAAAAGGAATGAAAAAAGTATTGCATTAGAGTAAATTAATGAAGCACTGTGGGTCCAGTGGTCACTAATGGGTTGTTTAAATTGTCTACAATACAGAATAAATCAAACAATACTCACAAAGTTTAATAAAAAGTAACTCTTATTCAATCATAAAGTATGCATATATATGTGAATAAAACATAACTGTATTTCACCTGCAATAATACAACATTTAAAGGATTTGGATCATCCGATAAAATCTTTGCTGTTCCTTCATAATCAATTACATCTGGAATTGTCTTCAACACATTTGCAGCCAGATCAAGCACCTACAAATGTGTAATGAGTTATTTTGGTAAAATGTCTTGGTTTACAATTTTTTATAATTTTGAATTTTTTCTTTAATTTTTATCAAAGACAAAAAATGGAGTATAAAAATAGGAATGGCTTATGTAATGTATATTATGTTAAAATTAAGCAAAGATAATCAACCAATTACCTTGTCTTCCTGACTAACACCTGTCGTCGTGGCAACTTTTGGTTGAAGTGAAAGCAATGTTTCAAACAGTGTTCGTGCTTCAGTGATTTGTGAAGCAATATCTGCGTTGGGGTGTTGACCAAATGCTTCAGGGTTATCAACATTGGGAAGCATGCTGATGTATTCCTTGTATGTTCCTAATCCTCCATCTTTTGGAATATAGTAAGTATCCATGGTGGATAATCTGCAGGAAAAGAAAAAACTCTTTAATGTAAAATATTGTTTTAGTTTTCTACTTTTCTGTTTAACACAAATGGAGAACAAAGTATATTGATATATACTTTTGTTTGTATCTGTAAAATCTGTAAGCCTGTGTTATAAAACTGGTATTTTTATAAATTTTATATTAAAACAGTTGAGTAGAAAACAAAAAGTAAAAAAAGTTTTAATTTATAGAACCGCCCTTCATTTTAAATGCAACAGATAAAATATTTAGACTGTTTCATATTAAAACGAATATTGCTAAACGCCAAAATTAATTTATAATTTTCAAACCAACACATCGGGTGTAGTGGTAATGAGCCAACCGTGGCCCAAATCCTAGGACCCATGATGTGCCACGGTGCGGGACCTCACCCACATAGAATAGAAACCAACACATGTTGTTTGTTTTTACTTGTAAAATGCAGTTGATATAGATTCGTTGTTGAATGTTGTGTTGATGTAACTATGAAGTAATCTCCTGTCCCAATCATCAGTGATGTGACCTCCGTAATTAACACCAGCGATCAAATACTTCAGTGCATCCCATGGCGTTTCCTCATATTCATCCAGATATATTGAAAGTAGGTTTTCCGATACCTGTTAGAAATTTTTTTATTAGAACTTTGAAATTGTAATATTTTAAATTTTGTTGTGAACAAATTGAAAACTTTTACTAAAAACCAAAATTTTTTTTAAAATAATAAAAATCACATTGTAAAATAATTTAAAACAATAAATATTAATTCACCTCGAAGTCTGAATCGTTAAAGCCATAAACAATGTTCCACCCAAGCATTAAAAACTTCTTTCGTTCAATAAGAAGTGAATGGAAGAAACAAAGAGCAAAAAGAAGTTTTTTATATTTGCTTGGTTTGGTGCATCGCGCAAACTGAGGCTCAGTGATAAGTTGATACAAACGTTTCATATTTGCTTTCAAACCCTGTGGACAAATTTAAAACATTTTAAAACAATATTAACCTATTGTCAAATATAGAAATAGCATAAGATAAGTACCTAAAGATTCAGTTGACAGACCATGTAGTTTTACATTATAAATTTTTGAGGAAATTAAAACAAAAATCTAAATCAGAAGTTAAACTACTATAAATGCAAAGATTTGCAGTATTTCAAAAAATTAAAAATCAACTATTTTACGATTTTCTACAACACATGTTAAAACTTTGTCATAAACGATTGGTCATCAAACATGGTTTGATCTATACAATGCACACCAACCTTGGGTGGTTCTGTTGTCATTTTAATACCAACTTGAAGAATAGAGATTGGAAAGTCTGGATGAGGAGACGAACTTAACCACAACCTAAAGTCACTGTGAGGCTCTTCAACCTGTTTATTTATATGGAATAATAATAAATAAAGCTCCAACTAACCAATGATTAGGTATTTGCTGTAAGATATATGTCAAGTCATTACCTGTAGTTGTTCTACAAGTTTATCAAGCTGTGGCATCCAACTAAGTGACAAGTGGCAGTTAGCCAAGAACACCCAGTTTCCTTCTTTGACGCCTTCCTTGATCATTCTATATACAAACAAATAAATGAAGTACTTATTTATTTTCGACTGAAAGTGAAACTTATAGCAGAGTTTGGGGCATACCTAGCCAATTTTTTTTACTCCGGCGGTCGATTTTGCGGTTTTAAAAGTCTTTTTTTTTTAAGCTGTTTCCTATTTTAAAACTATGATGGTACATTTAGATCACATTTGAGCATATCTATCAATACACAAATTTTGATTTTTCGTTGGTGTGACCCTCTAATGGCAATTGCTCCAACCCAGGGGTCACTAATGGGTTGTCCAAATTATTGGCTATACAAAAAAAAATGCCCCAAAAATATTTATCCACAATGTAACATTCATGGTAACTCGTAAACTAGCATAAGGTGTATAAAACAGAACATCCGTGTTATAACGGCTGCTGCTTCCCAGCCACGCCACAATAAAGCAAGTTACATTCATTTATTGGCGTTGTATGTTTATACACTACCTTGTTGCAATTGGAGCTTGACCTTGACCAAGAGACAAAGCGTGGAATCTATGAGCCATCGAACATTGCTCAGCAAGTTGAAGTAATCCACTGGTTGGATCCTGTAATGATATAAGAAGTTTATTTAACAAATTTGTTTGGAACTGATGATTTGCTAAATGTTTTATGTGTACCAGATGTGGATAATTATTTTGGCCACAGTGATAACTGTGTTACCGCTCCAAACGTAGTGTATTTCCAACGTTTGTCTGCCATACAGCGACACTTCATCATTCCCTGGCGTCTTGTCGTATGGCAGACGAAATGTTGGAAATACACTATGTTTTTATACCAAATGAGCCACTAATATATTATTTGTACTATGCCTGATAGCAGAAGTAAAAAAGTAGTCTTAACAATACTTACCACACCAGGTGAAAGAACAAATATAAGAGGAGATCTGGTTGTACTATCATCCACCACTTGCTTCATATCAAGCACAGGAGGTTCAACAAACTTTGCGCCGAGATTATTCACAATAAAACTTGTGGCACAGAATGAAACGCGATCAGAACGTAAAGAACGAACGATCACCATGCGTTGCAATTCATTACACGAGTTCTCCCATTCCCCTGGAATGTTACAAAGTATTTAATATGAAAGAATGAACGATATTACAAAGCATTATTAAGCATTTAACACATTATTTACAAAGCATTTAATATGGTTGTTTATTGAACCTGTCAATATATTAACTTAGAATTTCTGTCTTAGTGATTCAGTTGTACTACAGAAATAAGGGCAAAAAAAATGTATTTTGTGAGTAACTGATTTTTGGTTCTTTTGTCTTATTTTTATCTATAGCCGATAATGTGTACAATTCATTAGTGACTGATAGGTGAAAGCATGTCAATGGTTCAAAGACACACATACTAACAATGGTAGCAATAACTACTTTTTGAGCATTAGCACTCTAACCATTGAGCATACATTTCGACAACAATCATAATTTATTTTTAAATAAAATCAGTTTTTAAATAAAATCACAGTTTTTTAATATAAAATTGTTTTTAAATAAAACCACAAAATTGGGTAAAAAGACTAAATATGGCCAACCATCTAACCTGGTAAAGGAGCATTCTCAGGTTCAGGACTTGTAAACCAAACGTGCCAATCTCGTGGATATTGCTCAAATGATGTCATTATACCATGGAAGTTGGTAAGCTTGTCAAGTTCGGTGATATTATCCCAGCATGAATCAGCAAGCCAATTGGGACATGGGTTGTCCATCTGACCCTCTCTATCTAACACCTAATTATGCCATAGGAATTTTAGTATTTTTAAAGCAACATTTGTTTTTTTTAAGAATAAAACAAAAAAGTTTAAACTTTATCATTATATAAATGATGTCTAAAAAAACAAAAACACAATTTTAGTTTTTTATTTTTTTTCATTTTTTTAAAATTTAATTTCTAAATGAGGAAAAGATGTTTTCAACTATGTCAAAGTTTAAATGCAAGAAAAATATTTCAAAATGTTTATTTGAACTCACCACTCCTCCACGTAAGAAGAAGTTGTATTCATCCATGTTGATCTTGGATGCAGATTCGAGGATCTTTGCGCACATCTGGAAGCTGAAGAGCATCTTGTGCATTTCAAACAATCCACGACACGTGTATCTGTTAACAACATAAATAAAATGAGTTAAACTTGCTTTATATCCTGTGGCCGAAAAACAACAGTTGTTATAACATGGGTGTTCTGATTTATACACCTCATGTATCTGTTAATAACATGTACTACAACACAATATTTGATGTGTTATATTATATGTCAAATACTTTTCCTAGTTTGTGGTTTCTGTTCTCTTGAATGTGAATGAATGTAGCTTGCTACATACTCGCGTGGCCGGAAAACGACAGTCGTTATAACATGGATGTTCTGTTTCATACACCTTGTGCCAGGAGTTACCATGTGTGTTATGGGAGATTATTTATATACATATATTATTATTTTATGTAAGGCTGATAATTTGGACAACCCATTAGTTACTACTGAAGTAATTAAGATCACTTAAAGTAATTTATAATCATAATTAGCTTTATCCACTCATGGGTACAATTAAACTTCACAGAACAATAAATTATTAAAAAAAAGCTCAACCTGAATCGAACACAGTCAGCTCATATAATGCATACTTGAGTTTGGGCAACCTCTGCATATATACATCAATTAGGAAAAGCATTGAAAGAAAGCAATGTAAATAGCTTGTATAGATTCTAGTATTTTACCTGTATACAGCATATGTGTGGTATTCATTCAAGTTATTTATTCTGTTTTCAAGTTTAGGACTCTTTTGACTTTTATCAATCGATTGATTGAAGAGATCAATGAAAGAGTCGAGCGAGAACTGATACATCGGATCAATTCTTCCCATGTCGTTTAATACAAAGAACAGAATAGAAGCTCGTTGTGCACAAGGTCTGTAACCCTGCATTTAAAAAAACACTTATTACATATGAACTGTCATGCATATTACTAAATCAAAAAAATATTTCTGACAAAACGTTGTCAAAGCTGTCAATACAAAATTTGTTTTAAAGGAAGCACAGATTTTAAAACAGGAAGACAACTGTGTAGTTTTCCATAGGACTGATGCATTGATATACTTGTCAACACAAGCAATATTTTTTTACATTAACATATTCGTTAAATTGCTTTTTTTTCCCCACTGTCTTAAGGCCAGTGCTTTGAAATCTTTATACAGCTCACAGTTGTGTAAAAATAGCTGAATATATAATGAATACTTTGGGTTATGATTTTAGATCTAATGGAATTTTGAATAAAATAGGTAAATGGAATAAAATATGTTTAGCATCCTGTGTATTTTCCGCTAGTTAGGTCTTAAACATCAAAATTATGAAGACATATTAAAATAAGTGATCCACATTCTCACTTCTCTTGCAGCATCAATCTTCTTTTCTGTCTGTTCGGAGACTTGAAGTTGTTCCGACACCTCAGCTGAGATTGTCTTGGAAGAATGAAGAGTGTTGACGAGTTGCTCATCATCCAGGAGTGATCCTTGAGCTTCATTGAGGAGACGGAGGATCTCATCTTCCAGCTCTTGGAGTTTGTTCTTCCCAGAAGCGATGTTAATGACCAGACTATCTTTCTGTGGATTAAATGAAAACAGAAGATCAGAAAAAAATTAAATAGAATATGATAAAAAGCAATTCGAAATTTAACCAAAAAATGTTCAAAACAATATAAAACAACTCAAAACATTTAAAATAAAAATTAACACAAAAATTTTTTTTTATCAAGTTTTATCAACCTGTTCCTCCAGCTCGGGTCTTTCTTTCCGAACCACAGTACCAAGCAACTGAGCCTCTAAACCTTGTTCCTTCACCGCAAAGTTAACGATGCTTGTCTTAGTTGATATCTCAGGTGCGTAGTGAGGATTGGATAACTTGGTTGTGATATAGAACTTGAAGTCAGTGTTGTATTCGACCTCTTTGTCACCAAGCTTGATCAACATACGACCACCTGCATGAGATTTAAACCTAATTAATAATTGTGTGGTGAGAACTTAAAAGTTACAACAGAGATGTTCTATTTCATAAACCCCTTGCCAGTTATAGTTTTTGTCTTTTTATTTTAGTACAGCTGAAACTTTGTCCAATGACCACTGGGTTGAAAGGTCAAAGCAATTATTGTTAATTGTTTTGCACAAGGACACATACACTCGCAATTATAGCACTTTTAAACTCAGAATCTGGTATCCTTTAAGGTCTCTAGGTACAGGGCTAAGCTCTTCCACCACTGTGCTATACCATCCATGTGTTTATGACTATCAGTTAAACATTGTGGTATTTAAACTACCCCGCGTACTGTGTTCTGTGAATGTATGTAACTAACTTTATCCTTGCGTGGCCGGAAAACTACAGTTGTTATTACACGTGTGTTCTGTTTCATACACCTCGTGCCAGCTTACAAGTTACCAAGTATGTAACTTTGTGGATGATTTTATTTTAGTAGGATTTTTTTGTTTTTATGAGTGGCTGATAATTTGGACAACCCATTAGTGACCACTGGGTTGTAGCAATTGTCGTTAAGTGTCTTGCCCAAAGACACATACGCCCACAATGGTAGCAGCTACCTACCAACTTTAGTGATTGCTTTGTTTAATATTGGAGCAAGTGAGGGATCTAGTTCCTCTTGTACGTTCTGCAGAAGAACTGGTGATCCAAATTGAATTGAGTTTTCCAGTGTACGAAGATAATCATGTTGTTGTAGATCAATAAGTTTCAAACCACGTCGACCTTCCATGTTCTTGATCCATTTAATTGCTTGTCCTTGTGGATCAACCATTAGTGGCCAACTGTGTAACAATAACTTTATCATCATGTATTTATCAACACTGGGAAAAGGATTATATACTAACAAGTTGCTTGTGTCTGTACAGCATACACAATGAATTCATACACCTTTTACTCCTACCAAATGAGTTACCAAATTTTAAACTTTGTGTTTAATTGTTTGTTACTGTGTAATTGATAATTTGAATAATTCTTCAGTGGGCACTGTTCGGATGCAATTATTTTTGCAGAAAGTAACAGCTACTCAACAAATTCACGTAGACACAAGTCATAGTAGTACATAAATATAACTTTAAATTTAACTCAAATGTCATTTAATCAAAATTCAAAATTGTTAAACTGTCTCTTACCGGTTGCCCCTAGTAACAATAACACCATTTTCAGTTGAGAAAGCATCGGAAGGTAATCCTTGTAAATTCCACTCCCTTGTTTGTGTTGGTTTTGATAGAAACTCAGCGAATGTAAAGTTAGGGGAGCATGGAACATGTAAGTCATGAACCTGTGTGAATATACATAAAATATTTTTTCACTGGTAAAAATAGCTTAGTTATTTCAGTTTAAAAACCTGAATTACCTGTTTGAGCCAGATTTTGTCAACCATTTCATCTCTGTAGTTTGAAAGGAAAGGTCCCATGTATGATAGGAAAGCAGAAGCAACAAGACAATCACCAACCAGATATCCCATTGATTCTTCCAAGTTCTCAGCTGTTGCTTCCCATCTAATCTTCTCACCAGCCAATCCTTTGCATTATTATAATTAGTATAATAATAGTAAGAACTTTTATTTTTCTCTTCGATTACGGCAGCGAAGATTAATAAATATATTACGAAAAGAAAGGATATAGAAACAAAACAACAGTTGCTAAAACACGCTTACAGTTAAAAACATATTTACATTTAGTTTGAAGAAAATAAGCATGGTCGCTACACCTAGTAAACAAACAAGTCATTTATGTTTAATTATTATTTAGTTAAACATCCAATGCAAACAAAAGTGTGCGTAATTAAAGACACAACCCGTACAATTATAGTTTAACATTTTATAAAAAGTTTTTGAGACTTTTAAAATTCTAACTCACCAGCCACCAGTTTGCCAGCTCTTGTCAGCTTCAACTCAGTTTCTTCAGCTTTTCTTTTCAACTCTTCTTTCTCCGCTGATTTTTTCTCATACTATAAGTGCAGTGAACAGTTTTACAAATGTGCAGTTATTTTCATTTTTTTAAATAGATTTTATACTACAATAGATACACACTGGATATACTTTTTGAGTATAAATACAAACTGTTGTTTATTTTAAATACAATAAGTGGGAACGCAAAAAAGTGAAAATAATGCTCTTGCTACATGCTACCCAACCTGCTTTTTCAGGTTCTCCATTTTCTCTGTAACTTCCTCAAGTTTCCTTTTCGCTTCGGCCAACGAAGCTTGTTTCTCTTTAAGTTGTTCCAACGCTGCATCCAATCTTTGTCTCTTTGGCTCCACCACTCTGTAAATCCTTCCGAACAGTTCCATGGCACGAACCCATAAACATAGTGACTGGGCAGCAACTGATACACGACCCACATTGTCAGGCTGTTAAAAATATTGTTTGTTTACATAAAAGTTAATGACAACTATATTTTTCGATTAGAAAATTAGCAGTATAGATTAGCCTGTTAAAAATATCGTTGGTTTTTCACATCTAAACAGGAACCATATATTTTGATTATCATTATACAAATCGATTGGTATTTTTATTAATACCGTTGTTTTTTTTATTTTATTCTTTAAAAGTGTTAATAATTTTTGAAAATGTGTTCAACTTGCCAGTTATACATGTGTACTAAGAGTCATTATAGCTTTTGAAAACTTCAAAAATTAACTGTTATCATGTTTGCACCACTTGTTATTAACTTCTTGATAGTTTAAAATTAACATATCAAATGTGATAATTGAAACATTCAACTAACATGAAACTCCGAATGTGCAACATATTGTTGTCCGATCTTTTTTAAAACTCGATCCGACATGTTCTCTTTATCAAAGCTGACAAGTTGTTTAATGAAATTCTGATCGCCTGAAAAAAAATTTTTTGATAATCACAAGAACATATACCTTTATATACAGTAGCGTGCTTTAATTCAAGACATAAAGATATTTAAATGTTTAAACTTTAAAAAAAAACATTCATAGTCAAGTGTTATATTATTTTCTTTTTTGGTGTTTTTATATCAATTTTTGGTTATTTTCAACAGATAATATGGTATCCGTTCAATTTAAAAAATTTAAAACTAACAAAAAAAAATTAAACTAATAAAAAAAATTTAAAACCAATTAAAAAAAACAACAAAAAAATAATATGTTTAAACAAAATATTATTCTTTCCCACCAAGTTGTCGTTTAGCTTCAGCCCAAGTTGGTTCACTTCCCCTCAATATCATGACAGCTTGCAACACCATCTCAACCAAGGCTGGTGGTCGTCCGTACGACTTAATTTCTGTTATGTCCTTCTTATTCAGTGCTTCTAACGCCTGGTCGGGTTAAGAAATTAAATTCTGGCATTAACAGTTAGCAGTTGCTTATGTAAAATATATAAAATTCTCTTCATACATGCCGGATGGCCTTGTTTGCTGAAATGGTAATTATCAATATTTTTATATTTTTAAATTTAATGTCGGATATTGAACATCATGTGTCTTTAAGCACACTGTTGTTTCTATGAAGTTTAACTTGATAATAATTAAACATAAATGGCTCGTTTGTCTGCTAGGTGTAGCGACCACGCTTATTTTCTTCAAACTAAATGTAAATATGTGTTTAACATTAAGTGTGTTTTAAGTGTATTTTTTGTCGCTATATCCTGACGTTTTGTTAGAGTATTTCTAAATCTACGCTACCATAATCAAAGAGACAAATAAATTTATAATATTATTATTATGTATATAATTTTTACCAGGCTGCTTTGTTTGATTAAAATAGCATTTCCATATCATTTTTACCTTAGTTGCTTCTTCTAAAGCAGGGATTGCTTCATCCAAATCCCGCTGTGCATTATCAGCCATTGTTTTACATTTAACTTCCTCAGCTTGTATACGTTCACCATACGCAGCAACTGACTTCTGTTGTTCATCAGCTTCCCTCTTCTGCTGCACGATCACCACCAAATATTCTTCACATTCTTTTTGAAACTGAGCAACCTGTTTGAGGAAAAAATATATTTATATTACAAACAACAAATATTGGTTGAAAAAGATATTTATATTAAGTCTTAAGAAACAACAAATATGAAGGCAAAATTATATAAGAAACAGAATTACGGAAAAAACTAGGATTTTAGACAATAATGAGAGAAAAGCCTGTTTTCTTCTAACTAAATGTAAATATGTTTCAGTTGTAAGCAGGTTTTAACGACTGTTGTTTTGTCGCCATATCCTGTCTTTTTGTTTAAAATATCTTTAAATCTTTGCTTTCGTAATCAAAGAGACAAATAAAGTTGTTATATTATTATAATTATACTGCTTTCATTGTAAACAGTGCATATTAATGGACTTCCTGAATTTGCAGCCAATATTAAAAAAAAACGTCTGACAACTAAAGTGGCTAACATGATAATAGCAGTCATATCCAAAAAAGATTTAATAAAATAGTAATTATATCATTTTAATACAAATCATACTTTAGTTTTTGCTTGTTCAAGATCAATAGACATTGCTTCAACTTTAGCTCTTGTATCGTCAATTTTGAACAAACCGTTCCTCAGTTTCGTGACCTGGTCACCAAGTTCTTTGCGTTTTTCGAATAGCAAACTAAGAAATAAAATAAAGAAATTAGGCAATATGTTGCCATTGAAGATTGGTATCAGTATATTTATCCACATTCATGTTATTAAAACATAGGTTTAAATGCAAAACAGCTGAAAAATGTTTACAATTCTTCAACATTGAAAGGTCAAATAACATTATGTAGACTTCTTACCCAATTTCGTAACTGAAAACACATTAAATATAACAACAGCCACACTTGGTGTATTTTTAACATATATTTTATTATGACCTTCCTTTTTTCATATTACGCTGGTGTTAAATTCATGATGCCTAGTTGCCTACCCTTTGTATCCAGATACAAGTTCCAAATAATTGGTAGGAGTAACATAGTTATGACGTTTTAACTCAAACAGAAGTTTTTCGGAATAAGTGACAACAGAGCGATGCATTGTCACGAAGATTTGAGCGACATTCTTGTTTATCTAAGTGGAGAAAATTCAAAGGTTTTGTTTAAATGTAACAAAATATTTTACAATTGAATTCACAAGAATAAATTATGATCTATGACAATAATTAAATCATAAGGAGTTTGGGTTAGTAATATTTGAATACCTGACAGCAGATATTTCATAAAAAAATTTGGAGGAACATAATCAAATTTTAAACTAATAAATGATTTTAATACACATTATATGAATTACTGATTTCATTCTTTCATACAATGAAATTTACAAATTTAGTTGGTCATCTTACTGATGTTAATACACAGTAAATAAATAACTGATCCAAATTTCGTACAACGGAATTTTAATTAGTTGGTCATCCATGAAGTTACTTACATCTTCACTTGAACCAAGATCAAGACCTTCCAGATATTTCTCAGCGACTTCCAATAAAGCGTCATGTGGCCATTCAGTGAATAAATCAATTGTTGTGCAATTCACAAAAGCAGGATACTGCCGAATACGATTTCTGTGAAAAGAATATTTTATATAAACTTATTCACTGTAGTTTAACTGAAAGATCTGCAATAAAATAATTAACAAACTGAGACACTTTCAAAATTTAGTTCAAGCAGTCATAGAAAAAAAAGGTTTTATAACAAAGTTTTATTCTGCGTAATTCGCAATAGAAAGCCTATATTATAACCCAGCAAGTTAAACCACCAAGCATTTGATAAATCAGAGGTGTGCAACCTTTATTACAGGAAAGCCGGGTATAAATTACAGGATGAAAACGCAGCCGTTCACTTTTTAACATAGGCTTGCATGGAACAATAATAGTTTCTTTTTTATTTTTGATCTTTTAACATTAAAAGGGGGGTTATCTCCTTGCACAAATATGAAGTTCAGGCGCATTAATTTCTAAAGAAAACTGCTATAATTAATTGTCACATCAAATAAATTCAGTAAAAAATATTCAGCTGGCTTTGAGGCCGCACATCTTTTCTTTGCGGGTCGCATGTTGACCATGAGACAGTCATGCCTACCACCATATTTCCACCAACCTGAAAAGTTCTCCTACAGGACTCATACAAAGTGCGACGTGAAGATTGTTTCTCACTCGATCGATGAGGAAGCGGAACATCGCATCCGGAGTTTCAGCGATTGCTTCCTTCTTTGCATCCGCCTCCAACTCATTCCTCACTTCTTCAAATTCATCCGGCTGCTCAAAAAAATTAAAAAAAAAATTAATTTAACATGAATTAACTAAAAAACGGCTGCTCAACGAAAAAAAAAATTAATTCAACATAAATTGACTAAAAAACGGCTGCTCAACATAATTTAATTGGATGAGAACGAAGCAAAGAAATTGACTTTTATCATCATGATGCATTTATGGTTAAATTAGATTAAGCTTATTCTGTTTCATTATTACTTTGTTAGCTTACTAATGACCATTTGCTTCTTCTTTTGAATATTTTTATCACATTTGATATAAAGTATCACATACTTTAAAAAATTGCACTGCACCGACAGAAAAAAATAAAGTTAATTCATTTTGACAGTAACTTGGTCCATGATCAGTGTAAAAAAAGTTACTTTCCCCCATATTAGTGTCCAAAACATCGGCTGCCTTAAATAATCTTAATAAAAACAAATATGCACCTTGTATAAATTAGGGACTTCCCCGCTACTGAGAATGTTGTTAATATCCTCGAGGAAAATTTCTTCGACCACTTGCGTGTCGTTAAAGAGAAAAACTGTTGGCTTGTTTTCAACACCAGCTTGATAATACAATCTCTTCAAATCTTTGGAATAAAACAACACCCAAAATATGATTGATGAAGTTATGTAGTCATAAAAACCAAAGTCAGGTAAATTTTTAATCTTGGCATAAACTGAGATCAATCGCTTTTAGCATAAACTCTGACCAAAATTGTTTAAATTTAACATGAATTTTTACCAAAAATTTAGCATAAATTGTGACCAATCACTTAAAAAGATTTAATAAAATCTAAAAAGGCTTATTTAAAAGGAAAAAATAGTCAATAGAAATAGATTAGAGCACATTCGAAGAAGTATTAAAACTATTCACCATCTCTAAACTCTTGCTTTCTGTAATGTCGCGACACTTCAATTTGGAAAGTGCTGTATTCACAAATATAAGCTGCTAATCTCGCTAAGCTTTGTCTCCCTGAACCTCCTATTCCGATCAAGAGAATATTTCCACGAGGTTGACGAATCACACGGATTATACGAGCAACTATATCAATAGAAATATTATATTAATGCTATGAATGTAAATGTAGAGAACAAAATTCACAAATAAAATAACAATGTTTATGTGTAAATACAGTTGAATAATATGTTTATAAGTAAATACAGTTGATGTTTATAGGTAAATACAGTTGATGTTTATAGGTAAATACAGTTGATGTTTATAGGTAAATACAGTTGATGTTTATAGGTAAATACAGTTGATAATGTGAATCGAAAACTAATATGGCTTTGCTTGAAAATATTATTATGTGTTCCCGCCCTATGTAACAATGTATTTTGCATGCTAATAGTTGTGTTCAAGGTTAATATGCCATGCTAATATAATCCGATAATATGTTCATGTAATTGTTTCAATTTGATTATTAATAAAACTATAGTGTTGTTGTTATTACAGGGTATATATTGCATTGTTATATTGTGTCTTTAATGTGAGATTTCGGAGGCAATATAATGAAGCCTAATTATCTAGCTTGGTATTAGTTTAACACAATAAAGACATCCATGTGCAATATGATGATATATATAGTAAGGTGGGAAAAGACAGGACACCTTTAACACACAATATCCAGATGTACTAATCGTTTTTAAACATTTAACAACGGTGTATAAGAGTCACGAGGATACAGGTTTATAATTCTTTTATTGTTCTTTGTTTACTAGGCACAAATTGGACGATAAAATATAGAATAAAAAGAAGTCCCATCTTTTCCCATTCGACCATACAAATATTGACATATTGAAATATTAACCCATAAGGAACATTACCGTGTTCTATTGCATCCTTGAACAACACAAGATCCATGGGCACCACACCCGGTGTCATGTTGTAATCTTCCATCTGATCTTCCATATACTTCTTCACTAGAACAAACTCAACAAGATCTTCATAAACCTCATTTGTGTTTAGGAAGTCACCTGTGTTTTAAAGACAACAACATTAAACAACAAGTGGATATAAATCTAGATAGAATTTAAAATCTTAGTTTAGTGTTATGTAAATTGCAAAATAAGAATTCCCCTTTCAAAAGTGTTTGTTTTTATTTCGAACTAATTTATTTTGCAAAAAGCAGCTTTACCACTGTTATAACATTGTTCTTAAATATCGAGTTTAACACTAGTTAGTAATGTTTTGTTCTCTTTTTGTATAACATTCAATTTGTATAAGACATTAATAACTAGGTATACTGAGTTAAAAAAAATATTTAAAAATGTAGTGCATCTTGTTCACAATGGTTGCAGCATCAAGCATACAGCTATAAATATTTATTTTTTAAACTTATGCTGTAGCATGCTGGATGTTGGGCCAATCCTGGCCTAAATCGTTCATGGCATGCCATGCCGCGGGACCTCACCCACATAGAACAAAACTTTAAAGCATTTTTTCTAATCCATACAGGTAAAAATGTAAATACGTAAAATTTCTCTTACCAAACACAGGAGGCTGTTTGTTCGGACACAAGTTATGATAAGTTTGATCAAACAAAGCACCAAGTCTGTCACTTAGCATTCCAATGAAGTTTTCTGTGTCTTTTGCATCAACCAAGCGATCAGAGAAAACTCTGAAACATTCATGAATCCACAACCTTGTCATGCTATGTTTTGTATCATGGAAATCTTTGTGTGCACGCAGCAGACCTTGGAACACCTGTTTTTATTTAATGAAGATTTTAATTGGGAAACATGAATAAATAAATTAAACATTAAACTGTAAAATTTGTTACAAACCCCTTCTTTTTTAGTATCGCTCTCTTAATAACTGAACACAAACAAAGAACTTAATATCCCATACACTTATAACAGATGTACTAATTTTCAGCTATTCATTAGATCTGATAAATGGTAAATTTCTATTTACTTTCGCTATTAGACTGTTTTCTGTGCAGGTCACGCAGATAAACATAATTTTTAACATGTTGATAAAACTTGGCATGACAGTAGTTGCACATGTTTGTATAAAATAAGAGACGGGATACCTTTAGCAAATAATATCCAAATGTCCTGATTGTGTTTTAAACAATTAACAATGGTATGGAAGTATTGAAGATACGGTTTTATAATACTTTAAATGTTTTTTGTTTACTGCCAAAAAAGGTAAGAAAATAGAAAAAAGCCATCCTCACCACCCTACTATATACATACCCACCTTGGAAATGTCTCTTAAATTAAAAAGATAGTGAATCTTGGCTGGTGTTGGGAGGAATTTTTCAACAACTAATCGATAAACATCGATGGTTGCTTGCGTGATGATGTCACCAACGGGTTTCACATCTTCCTCAAAATCTTGCAACTTCTGGTTGATCATCGTGCCAAAGATTCTCTTGATTTGTGTCTCCTGTATTGATAATAATAACGACAACTTTATTTGTCTCTTCGAGTAGCGAGGTTTTATAAATATTTTAATTGAAAAGACAGGATACAGCGACAAAACAACACTTGTTAAAACAAGCTTACAGTTAAAAACATATTTTCAATTAATTGTAAGAAAATAAGCGCTACACCTAGCAGACAAACGAGACATTTATGTTTAAATATTATCAATTTAAACTTCTAATAGAAACAGTATTATTGTGTTTATGATGGAAAACATGGGTTTATAAGTTAGGTTTAGATGACATAAATCAATATTACACAAAGTATAATTTACATAAGTCTCCCGTAATAACCACAATTTTAGAAAAGTAAACTTTCATTGTTTCAGACAAGGCATGTATATGTATGGTAACTTAAGTGTAAGAGTATTTGTGCAACGTAATTTACAAAAGAATTATGTCCGTTGTCTTCAAAAATTAACAAACATTTTTTTTATCTCTTCAACCTAATAATTAGAAATATAATTAATATGTTGGGATTTTTTAAAAAACTTGTTTTAATTAATAAACTACCGCTAACTTTTGGGTTACTTTGTATTGGGTGTAACAGCCATACTCTACAACTGACCAAAAATAAAAAGAAGACGAAACTTAACAAAAAGTAGCAGTGGGAAGGGCATAACTTGGATATTTAAAGAACCTATTCGCATATGGATTCTACAACTATAGATCCAACAAACAAAAAAATAATTTTCAGACTAATTAATCATAGAAATATAGAACTGTGATTAAATTGCTTTGCAACTTCACCAGTTTTACAAAATAAATCTTTTTATGATTGTTTTAAAAAAACATAAAATCTTACACTTGGAAAAGTCATGTTGATCAAGTTGAATCTGGTTTGAAGTCGTTGTGAAATAACTTGTCTACCTCCACCCGGTGGTCCCATATCACAGAGCAAGTACATATCCTTATAAAATAAAAAAAATATTATTAATTTGTTTAATGTTCAAAAGCATCTCAACCTATTTCAAAACCAGCAAAATAAAGAATTTTAAAAATAAAGAACATTTTTATAATAATAAAAACTTTGAGAATAAAGAAAATTTTAATATTAATGAAAACTTTATTATTAGGAAAAATGAAGAAAATTTTAACAACGAAAATTTTAATAATAAAAGTTATACTACCTTGATATGTTTTGTGATTTGCTTCTGTCTGTCGTACCAGAAACTATAATCAATCCATTGCCTGATTAACTCAAGCGGGGGTTGACTACCAAACGTGTCTTTAGCTGGCATGTTAAAGTCATCCATGAAAGTGATCATCTTTTTACTCCCCACTGGAACGTAAACTCCCTTGGTTCTCTTCTCTACTCGACTCTCAATAATTTCCTGCACGTTGTTTGAAGTTGTCTGGACAAAAAAAAGATTTACGAAATAATTGATCAGAGAAATTACGAATAAAACTTGCTTTATCCTCTCGTGACCAAAAATGACAGTCGTTATAACGCAAGTGTTCTGTTTCATACACATTCTGCCAGCTTACTAGTTACCACAAATGTGACTTAATTAATTTTTTCAGGGATATTTTTTATGTATGGCTGATAATTTGGACAACCGATTAGTGACCACTGGGTTGAAGCAATTGTCGTTAAGTGTCTTGCCCAAAGAAACATAATGGTAGCAGCAACGAGGCCCACAATGGTAGCAGCAACGAGCTTTGAACCCATTACCTCTGGGTTAGCAGCATGCTTGCTAGTGAATTGTGCAATGGTGCCGGACAATGTATTTTAGATAATAATAAAACAGGGCCCCAAGAGTTAGTGTTGTCATTTTTGAATCAAAGATGCAGAGTTAAAGGCTTAATACTATTACTATTATGAGCATGTTGTCCATGAGCATCATTTAACAGTAAGTGTTCCCACATAAATTTGTCGAAATTATCAGACATCATATTGTAATTTATTACACCTATTTCTTTTATTAGTTGATTTAGTTCACACAATATTTTTACCTGTGACGACATATTTATGGTGAGAGTGATGTATTTTGTTGCATCCAATTTAGACAAAACATTCTGAGCTGTAGATGTTTTCCCTGTACCCACAGGACCAACCAGTAGCACAGGGAATCCTTTCATTATGAGGGAGGTGACGAGAAAATCGTAACGAACCGTGTCAACAGTGGGAACCATGATGCGATAGAATGGAGCACTAATAATAATATTAACAACTTGAACTTTTTTAATTTTTTAAAAATATTTTAACTAGTTAAGGACCAGGTTTTTTGATATAATAATAATAACTTTATTTGTCTCTTAAATTACGGTTGCGAAGATTAAAACATATTTTAAACGAAAAGACAGGATATAGCAACAAAATAACAGTTGTTAAAACTTGCTTACAGTTAAAAATATATTTACATTTAATTGGAAAAAAATAAGCGTGGTTGCTACACCTAATGGTTAAGATTTAAAAATAAATGTTTTAGTTTTGTTTAATGAGGCTAATCTGAAAATAAGACTACAAAAACACTAAAAATGTTTTCTTTTGTAGATATTATGAAGAATACACTAAACAATTTGATTCTTCACTTTTTTTGCAAGTAATATTCTATCATATTTGGAAAGTAAACTTACTTAGGTGGATATCTCCATCCTTTTTGAAGTTTTTCTTCAAAGTTCACCCATGTTCTTGATTTTGGATCCACATAATATTCATACACCGTGTCCTGGATTCATAAACATAAATCATCCAAGTAAATGTTAAAATTAAAAACAACATTTTTGTTTTTTACCCAAAGATATTTATTTTGAGTTTTTAATTTTATTATTAAAACAAGCCAAGTTAAAAATACTTAACATGTAATATTTTAGTGTGTTACATTCATTTTAATCTTCATATTTTTTGGATACATGAAAGCTGCTGGTTAGCACCAGCAAACACATTTTGTGTGTAAACCTGATTGATTTTTCCACAAACCGACAAACAACACTATGTACTATGTACAAATATTGTAGATGCATACCAGTCACAAACACCCTTACCTTGTTAGGAAAACTTCCATCAATCTCCCGAAGATAATTATCGACTTTCCTCCTTCCATCTTCATCCACAGCTGCTCCCACAGTCCAGATGAGGGAGAAGAGGAACCAAAGTTCCACCATCCTCGGGAAGTTCTCACTATCACCAGGATTTACCTGAAAAATTAAGGGTATTGTTAAAAAAGTAGATGTTACAATTTATTATTAAAAAAAATTATAAAGTAGATGTTACAGTTTGTTATTAAAAAGTAATAAGGTGGATATTAAGATTATTATAAATAAGATTACATAAATTAATTGTAGTTAAAGCTGAAAGACTTACATGGTAAACTAAATAATTTGACATTTTAGCACTTTCTTTATTATCGTTAAAACTTTAAATTTATATCCATGTTACCCTGTTCTTTTGTTATTTTGTATTTAAATGTTTAAATACTGTCCAACTAATAAATTTAAAAAAAAAATCAACAATTGTTCTTTTGTGTTGTCACCAAAAGTAAGGCATTTTTTTTTCTTTTACATTAACTGCTTCACAGATAATCAAAAATATGTTTTAAACAACGTTTTACGTGGTATAAAAAGTACTTTCTGTTGTGGGTAATCCATAAATAATATGTAGTTATAAAGGTAGTAAAATATCATATATGAAATAGCAATAGTTATAAAATCCGAACTGTATGTAATAAGTTAATAACAATAAATAATAACAACTTTATTTGTCTCTTTGATCACTGTAAGAAAGATTTAAAGATATAACTTAAAAAAAGACAGGATACAAATAAAATCATAATGAAATTTGATGTAATTCTTAAAAAAAAGGAAAAGTTTTATACTTACACCATTTTCCGCAGTTGCAAGTGTGTCAAACAAGTTACATAGAGATCTTATTCCATTCAGCTCAGGTAGTGGAACAGGTTCTTTACAATTGTGTTTCTTAAACTCAAGCACTTTATCTATATACTTGACAATTAATTCTTGCAAGATTGGAACAATATCCTGCAACAAAACGAAATATAAAAGAAATAATAATTATAAATTGTAAATAAATGTTTTAAAAAGCTTTTTAAACTTATTCAATGTTGTTCATTTTCAAAAATAGTTATTTATTAAACTCTACATTTGTAGTGAAACTTTACTAAAAAAAAAACAACAAAAACTAAAAAAAGTAAAAAAAAATAAAATAAAAGTAAACAAACCTTGGATTTTTGTTGTAGCCACGACGCAATGAATGGTTTGTATCCAAGATCAACATAATCAAAGTAGACCATACCACATCTACTAACAGTGGCTGGTGATGCAACTGATAAATCACCAACTTCGAATAGAAGAGACACCTTTTATATAAAAAAAGAAAATAATTTTAGACACATTTTATAATTTTTTTTTAATCTTTTATAACAACATTTTTTATAATTTTTTAGGAAGAAAATCTAAATTGTGTCATGTCTTAACATTGTTTTTATTTCTATTTCAACCTAACATATTTAAATTTTAGTGAAAGTGTCAAATTCTGAGTCAGAACAATTCAATGTATAAAAGAAATAAATAAATAAAAACATTTTTTTGCGTCACCCGAATTTTTTTTTATGGTTATAAAGACATTATCTAATTTGGCTAGGCAGATCAACATGTCTATGACCCATTCAGCAGACTTAATTAAAAACACTAACCTGATCAGGCATGCTCACTCTCTCTCCATTGATCAACGTCAAGACTTTGTTATCGTCCATGACTGAATTCATGCTTTCGATCCACAATGTGTCCACTGGCCCATCAAACACCAACCACTTTTGGTCTGGCTTCTCATCAGCACACGTGTGGCGCATAACACTTGATAAAACACCATCCGTCCATTCATTGGTACTGAGGTCAAATTCTCCATACAGTTCGCCCAGTGATAATGCTTTTGGGTTGATTGGAAAATCCTGTAAAGGTATTTACTTATTTTTTTGTGAAAGTATTTATCTAGAGTAGGGTAGGGGAAGATGAGACACCTTCCATTCTGTTTTTTGTACCCTTTGGTAGCAAACAAAAAACATTTAAAAAATTAAAAAAAAACTATAACCTACGACACCCATAGACTGTAGTTAATTGTTAAAAACAGTAAATATTGTCAATGGTTCATATCTTTTTTGTTTAAAAAGGTTAAGTTACTATGTATTAATGCATTGAATTTGTTACCATTTGAAGCATGCTGTTTTAAATTAAACAATAGGAATTTTGATATTAGTTTGTATTAAATAAAATCAACATTGTTAATTTGTCTTTTTTGGGAACACTATTCTTTATTATCAGCACATAAATACTGATTATAAAATAACATATGCAACCATATTTTACCACAGTTATATAAGTGGGCATAAATGTCTTAATTAACCACAAATAAAACTTTACAAAATATATATATAGTGGGGTGGGGGAAGATGGGACACCTTTTCATTTTGTTTTCTCTTTCCATTCGGAAGTAAACAAAGAACATTCAAAGAATTATGAAACCGTATCCTTACGACTTCCACAGACCATTGTTAATTCTTTAAAACACGATCAGGCTATTTGGAAATTATGTGTTAACGGTGTCCCATCTTCCCCCATCTTACTATATATATATATATTAAAAACATAATGATTTGCAAAATTAACTAAAAACTCAGAAATCCACCAACCTTGACGAGAGTAAATCCAGAAGCTCCATTCTTTTTCATTCTCGTTAAAGCAGCTTGTAGCATTCGCCATGTGACCGATTTACCGGCCCCTGATTGGCCAACGATCATGACGGAGTGACGTGAGTTTTTGGTCTCAAAAAGTTGAATCACTTTACTTATGATATGAGGATCTTTCTGTAGTTTGTGCTCTAAGATCACTTTGTTGATAGTTTCAATTAGCTGGATGGGAATTTAAATATTTATTACAGATTATTATGATAAGTAAACCTCTACATTTCCAATGTCCGTAAACAGACACATAAAAATAAAAATTCAAACAAAACATAATCATACACAAAGTTACGCGGTAATTAGCTGGATTGAGGTTTAAATTAATTATTGCATATTTATTATGACTTTAACAAAAACAATAGAAAGCAAGTATGCAAATTATGATAAGTAATAAAGCATGCATACAATAATGTATATTTATTGTTTTATGTTTGAATATTAAAAACAAGAGTAATAAGAATCATTTACCCTCCACATTTTCATTGTCCGTAAACTGACACGGAACAATAAAAAACAAAACACAGTCATACCCAAAGTTACGCGGTAACGTGTATGTGGGCACTAGGTCCATAAAACAAAACAACTGTGTTGCCTTTAAAAGTAACCCCCCTCCCCACACGAGAAGGCTAAATAAGTGGTATTCATATAATTCACACCGCAGAGAAACTCCTATTTTTAGTCATAAACTTAGGTTTTTAGTCATTTGCTTATATTTTTAGTCATAAACTTAGGTTTTTAGACATTTGCTTATATTTTTAGTCATACCTTGCCGTAATCAAAAGTGGGTGCTTCTACACCGGGGAATAAATCTCCCACAATGCCGTTAAACAAAGGAAGATCGACAGCCGTCAGTTTTGCGTTGTTCATATCTTTCATGGCAAGAAGTAGAATCTAATTACAACAGTAACATATGTTAATAATAGAAATAAGTTATAATTACATAAAAATTTCCCTAAACAGAATCTTTATACCACCAAACCTATTAAAACAATTTTTTAAAAAATGCCAACCATTAAATTTATCAATATAAATTTCTGAAAATGAAAAAAAAGAAAAAAGAATTAATAAAATTTATTTTTATTTGGCCAAGGTGTTCTAGCTTCAACAAAACCCAGTAAAACATCTGACCTCCTCATCGGACATATCCGGATTTGCTCTCTTCTTCCTCCCAGCATATCGGAGGACTGACACAAGAGCACGAAGTCCGAAATCATAGTGATCTTGCTTTGATAGTTGTTGAATTGCAAGCGAATACAAGGTGTAGACTTTCTTTGCAAGTGGCTAAGAAGATGAGAAAAATTATAAAATCGAAAATAACAAAATACACAGTAGTAACTACTAACTAGCTGTATATGAAATTTATTAAATTTTTAGAATAAATCCAAAAACGATTTTCTGCCATTTTAATGCGGTTTGTTGTTTAATGTAACTAAACAAATGTAACTTATCTTAACCTCACATGGCCGGAAAACGACATTCATTATAAAAAAGATGTTTATACACCTCGTGCCATCTTGCGATTTTCCAAGCATGCTTCTTTGTGGGTGATTATTTTTGGGGGATTTTTTTACTTTTTTGTATGTATGGCTGATAATTTGTACAACACATTCGTGAACACTGGGTTGGAGCAATTGTCGTTAATTGTCTTGCCCCAGGACAATTAGGCCAATAGTAACAATGACGAGCCTTGTTATTCTAAGTACTGGGCATATTATATAGTAGGGTGGGAAGATTGGACACTTTTTTATTCTATTTTCTCATCCCTATTGGTAGTAAACAAAGAAAATTTAAAAAAATTTAAAACTGTATCCTTACGACTTCCAGAGACTGGTTTTACTTGTTTAAAACACGGTCCGGATTTAGATAATATGCGCTAAAGGTATCCTATCTTCCCCCACCCTACTTTACGTTAATCGAAGTTTTAACCAAGAGTTGGAAAATCTTAATACCCTGCAGTTTCCAAATCCTTCACCAAATAAGATGATTTCTGAAATGAGATTTGAGTCGGGCACCACCATGGCTATTGGTCGGAACATGGATTTCAAGTTGTCTGGTAACTCAGTACGACCAGCATATCCTAGTGTGAAAACACATTGAGAAAATTGTTGCGTAAAAAAATGCAAATGAAACGTGGGGATTGTACTGCATTGAAGTATATTTTATGCTGTTGCCGCATCAGGGCAATATATTTAAGAAAGGTGATCTTGTAGCAAACAATTGATGTAAAGTTTTTATAACTTGAAAATAATTCAACATAAATGGCTTGTTTGTCTACTAGGTGTAGCGACCACACTTATTTTCTTTCAACTAAATGTAAATATGTTTTTAATTGTAAGCATGTTTTAACAACTGTTGTTTTGTCCCTATATCCTGTCTTCTCGTTTATCGTAATCGAAGGGACCAATAAAGTTATTTTTATTAAGTTTTATAACCTAAAAGTTTTATCTGTTAAATGACAAGCTTTCATCAGGGTATAAACTTTAACCTTACATGTGTTACTTGACAAAAAACCTGCTCTTAAAAAAAGTATTAGAAAAACACTTTAAGAAAAACGTGATCAAGGGCTTCATAATAATATAGTGCAGATGTATGAAAACAATGATTAGTTTTTAGCCATAAGTAAATACAGTTGCTAACCTGGGTTCATTGTAATAAAAATGCCGCACGACCAAATCAAGTTAATTTCTCTTCCTTCAAACACAAACCGTGATTGTCCGGTTGATAAAGCTGACAATATTGATAGAATTTGTTGCGCAACAACTGACAACACTTCAATGTTGATTCTGTTGAACTCATCAAAACAACCCCATGCTCCTGTCTGGCAGCGGGAAAGAAGTTTTTACAAATATGAAAAGTAACTGAGTAGCGAAGCAAATATAAATCATACATTTAAAGTAAAATAATAAAAATAGCGGAAATGAACGATGTAATTAAATTGTGTGAATCAATAATACTTATTTTACATTGTCTGGTGGGAAAACTGTAGCTCAAAACACCGTGGCTTCTTGTGTGCTCTGTACTTTAAATTCACTATTCTCATTCGATAAAAAAAAAATAACATAACATCAATAATACTTATTTTACACTACAGTGTTGGAAAACTCCAGCTTAAAACACAGGTAACCTACTATGTGCTCTGTATGTAACATTAAAAGAACTCATTATATGTTCACCTGTGCAAGACCACTGTACATTCTCCCCATGCTCTTGTAGTCCAGACCTTCGGAGCAATTAACCACAATGACATACATTCCAAGCGCTTTCCCCAAATCTTTAACTGTCTCAGTTTTCCCTGTACCTGCAGGGCCTTTAGGGCTTCCACCTCTGCAATCAAATATTTCAATTTTATTTTAAGGTATAGCAAATGGATTATTAGTTATATTAAAAAGAAATGTTACTTTATGGGTAACTAGTTTTTTTTTTCATTTTGTTTATGTTTGGCTGATAATTTGGACAACCCATTAGTGACCACTGGGTTGGAGTAATTCCTGTTAGGCGTCTTGTGCAAGGACCCATAATAAATAAATAAAACCCCATTAGTTCCAAACAAACAAAAGTGATAACGTTAAATATACAGGTCGTAAATCGAAATAACAATAGAAATGAGCAGCACACACAAACACCTGTGCAAATGTAATGCAGTGGTTAAAGTAACGTAACATCGATCAGTGAGTGGAGTAATTACGAGTCGACCAGAGTTACCGAGATATTCGTAACCGTATTGAAACTGGGTGTTGGTTTGTCTTACAACACAATCATCTATATCCTGTAAACAAATTGTTGTGTTTTGAACTGTTTTTTGATATATCTATAATAATTCCTTAGTTTAATATGTAATCCATAAAAAAGTGGAAAAATAAACTTAATAATAAAGTGAACTTAATAATAATAAAATACAACATAATCATCTATATCCTCTAAGTAAAGTGTTGTGTTTAAAACTGTTTTTTTTATAAATCTATAATAATTCTTTCGTTTAAAATGTAATCCATAAAATAAGTGGAAAAGAATAAACCTAATAAAATAACCTCAATAATACTAAGGGTACAATAATACAAACTGGAAAGTTTATATTTAAAAAAACCAAATCTTTATTTATTACATCAATATTTATTTTAATTATTTCTCATTGCATATTTAATAAATGTTAAGATTAGGCCATACTATCTGAAAAATTAGAGGTACCTATATTTTATCTATACCTTTAGATAAAAAATTCACTGTAGTAACAACAATTGATATTTATGTTAACTACCCCATATGCACAGCTATCTATACATTTATATCATAACATAATTTTTATTTATCTTTTTAAAAACTATAGTGAAGATCATACCATTTAAAGAACAAAGAGAAAGGAATCAACAGCAAAACAACAGTTGGTAAAACATGCTATGAATAAACAGTGTGGAAAAAAGTGCGAGTTAAAAAACATGGCCGTTGCACCCAACATATTCACACTACGTTATTAAAAATAAAGTAAAACAAGTTATTATATTGCGCAGTATACCTTGTCCCAATACACACGAAGTTGTTGCAACCATTCAAACGCAGTGACGTCATTAGTTCCAGTTTTTATCAACTTATCGATGACATCACGAGCGTGAACCTCTATGGTTACCAAAGCAACAACTTTCAATCGTTGGTTTTTGTTCAAATTTCCTCTGACGGCTTCAGAGTATTTGTTCAACATAGAGACCTTATAAAATAATAATTATAACCCATTTTTTGAGAATTCATTATGCATTTTGTGATTAAAAGGAAAATTAAGGAAAATTATACTTTAAACCAGTGTTGGAAACATAGGCTTTCTCAGCGCATAACACTTTTTTGTAGACTCTCTACAAGAAGCTTTGGCGAAATGCATAGGCTTATAAAGTAAGTGTTAGGAAAATACCCATTTTGGTATCTATTTACACGTAATATAAGATATTAGCAGCTTCAAATGTATGTATTATTCTATTTTACAGAATTTTTAAAGAGCTTTACAATCGGGCAGTCTTTTACAGTTCACCAGTTAAAAAAACTACACAAACAGTTTTTAAAATTACAAATGGTAGTTAACCTGTTTCTTTTTCACACTCTTAAGAGCTTTCTTGTCTCCCCTCTCTTTACATGTAATTAAAGCTTTAATACAATCAGCTGTCCATTGAATTTGACTTGCTGTGATCACAGGCTGCATAGGAAAAATAGGAACACAAGTTTAAGTACAAAATACATAGTCTGTGGGGTAAGATGGGACACCTTTAGCACATATTGTCCAAATATCCTAAGCGTGTTTTAAACAATTTACAACGTTTTATGGGAGTCGTGAGGTCACGGTTTTATAATTCTTCAAAGGTTCTTTGTTTACTACCAAATGGGATGAGAAAATTAGAATAAAAAGGTGTCCCATCTCCCACCACCATACTATATTTACATATCCTACTTTGGTTCATAGCAATATTGTCAGGTTGCAATAACTCCTACCTGTCCCGGCCACTCTTTGATCCATTTATCTCTCTTACTGATCATCTTCTTCAAAGAAAGCCTTGTTTGTTTAAGAACCTCCTTTAATGTCCACCTCATGGTTTGTTCAACATCGCACAACCATGCCTCCACTGGACCTGAGGATTATCACTACATGATTGCTTTTGTTTTAGGGTTTAGTTATTGTAAATTTGTAGAAAACTGACAAAACTATCATAGGCTTTAATATACAAACTCCAAATTACTGTTGTTTTTAAATGCAAACTCCAAATTACTGTTGTTTTACTTGAAAATAAACTAAATGTTGCACTACAGTAATGTTTCTACATACCTAAATATTTATTTTTCCATTTGTGCATGTGGATAAAAAGAATAATTTTTTCTATTTTGTTTTTATACTTTACATACACTTTTGTTTCTATTAGAAGTTTAACCTAACTAAAATAGATGACTTGTTTGTCTGCTAGGTGTAGCGAACTCGCTTATTTTCTTTCAATTAAATGTAAATATGTTTTTAACAGTAAGCGTGTTTTAAAAATTGTTGTTTTGTCCCTATATTCTGTATTTCAATTAAAATATTTCTAAATCTTTGCTACCGTAATCGAAGAAACAAATCAAAGTTATTATTATTGCATTAATAATAATCTTTCCAATTGTGCATGTGGATATAAATTTACCTTCTAAAATAACTGGATTCCCAAATTCGACATATTCTCCTTCACACGAATACATCCCCGATGCCTCCATCTTATTCCCGTGCCCAACCTTCTTCATCAACAGTGACTTGATGTTATCAAAACATTTCTTCAAGTGAGGTTGAACCTGAGAGGAAAAGCATAAAATTTGAAATATTTTAGGAAGTGTGAAAACAAGTGAAGTAATTTAGTAAAACATTTTTGAGAAAAAATTAATCACAAGAAACAGAACGGACCGCATAAAATAAATTGAAAAAATTAGTTCAAAAAATGGACTTTTCCTAATACTGTATAACATAAATGGTTGTTTATACATGCCACATATCATGGTAATAACACCTACGCTTTACTATAAACCAGGTAATATTTCAAAAAAATGATCAAAAAACAAATTATGCACAATCTTACAGCTTCTGGATTCCTAGATTGGCCAAGAATTTCAAGCAAATCGTCGTTTGAAAGAAAATAAAATCGCGGAAATATTTGTCTCTTTGTCTCAAGGTACATATCAAGGGATTTCTGAATCTCTTCAAGTTTGGTGTTCATGTCATTGAGGACCTCAAGTAAACCTAATATCCAAGAAAACAGATAATGTTACAACTGGATATTTCCAGGTTTCACTTACAATTAATTATTTGAAATCCTAGGACTTAACAAATATTATAAAAACCTATTGACCCTCTAGTAGTAAAACGACTGAAAGTAATTTTTATTATTAAATAGTGTGTGTTGTGCCTTCATACACTTTGTGCTTAATTAAAAGTTAACAAGCTTGCAAAAAAAAGGTTTTTATCTGTATGACTGGCAATTTTAGACAATAAAGACATGCATGTCTACAGCATTAACAGAAGTTAGTTTGAACCAGTTACACTACGGCTATGTTGCTCTAGCGACAGTGGCAGTGCTAAGGGCTGGTTATGTCAAAAAATTTCCTTACGACCTACACCTCACTACTTCATTTACATAAATATTTTGCTTTTAAATACTGTTTTCACCATTGAAATATTTATCAGCATTGTTAATGAAATCTAAATTACATTTTGATAAAAAAATGTGTGAAAGTATGATAATATAGTTTTTAGTTGATTATAGCAACCTGGATGGTGCGTTCCTCTCTTGGCGTTGTTATCTTTGTTTAACCTCGTCATGATCACCTTCCACTTACTATTAATATCGTCAAACTCAGCTGATTCACGAGGAAGTTGTTTACGAATATCCTCACCGAGGAAAATATTCTGAAATTTGTTTCTTAAATTACTATTTCAAATCAGCAATTATTACAACTAATTAAATAATATATATATATAATATAACCCGCAGAATTAACATGATACGAATTGTTTTGCAGCCCGTGAAGTAATAAACTTAGAACTACCAAGGTATTGCCCGATATTACACCCGCGAATAAGGTCCAACTATTGCATTACCATGCATCTGAACTAAATTATGTTTGCGTGTCGCACTCCCATGTAAATTCAAACTCTATGCCAATGTATAAACATACAAATAAATAAACTACATGAAAATAATCCACAGCCAATAAAAGTCACCTCAAGGTACATCCACTGTCGTTGTACAGTGAGTATCATCTCGATACACTCAAGTATAAGTGACAAGGCTCGCTCCCACGTATCAACAACTTTTTCGAAAGCTTTCACAAAGCGCGACGCCTTCATTGTTGATAGTGTCACCTGGTGATCTTCAAGTTGAAGGAAAATTTCATCCGTTCCACGCAGTCTGTGGGAAGATGATGTTATAATAATAATAATAATAACTTTCTTTGTCTCCCTCGATTACGGTAACGAAGATTTGGAAATATTTTAACTAAAGAAAAGGGTATAGCGACAGAACAACAGTTGTTAAAACACGCTTATAGTTAAAAACATATTTACATTTAGTTAAAAGAAAATAAACGTGGTCGCCACACCTAGCGTAAAAACAAGGCATTTATGTTTAATTATTATCAAGCTAAACTTCTAATAAAAACAAACTGTGCATAAAGACACAACTCGTACAATGGATGTCTTAGAGCAGTAAGTAATGGCAATCTGTTTTTCATATGTGAGGATACAAGGAAGAATTTTAACAACATAGTTTTATTAAGCAAAATATTTGGCTCCATAAACCTCGCGCATGCTTGACAGGTATGAGTTACTTTGCAAGTGAATTGTTACATTTGCTGCATCATTTTCTGTATAGCTGACAATTTGGTCGGCCCATTTGTCTCCACTCAGTTGGAGCAACTAATGTTAAGTATCTTGCCCAAAGTTATGGATAAATATTAAATCAATAAGAATTTAATATTTCCCCAACAATATGATTAAAATTGTTCAGCCATACTCTTGTATTTGTAATTTTTTTTTGTTACTTAGATGATACACTTACTTGAAATTAATAGACAGACTTACTTGAAATGACCTTTATCTTTGTAGGTGGTAATATCAAGAGTGACGTCTCTCCAAATATTTTCAATGCCAGCGAGTGTCTAAAATGTAAGTTTCAAACACATTTGTAACAAACACATTTAAATAACATTAACAAAACCAGATGATTGTTCTGCAACACAAAGAAAAATAGTTGACCACCATGTTTACCTCTTCAATAGCAAGCTCCTTGCTTGCTGCTCCTGAAATCTCAGCAACTTTTTCAGCAAAAGCATCCAATCCAAGATCAATGATTCGTTCCAATGTAAACGTCTCACTTAGATGATCAAACGGACGTTGAACCTGATGTGAATTAATAGAAATTTTAATAATGCCTTAAAATTAGACTTCAAAGGGTGTTGTATACGCATTTCCGGAAACTACAAAACTGGGCTCAAAAAATGCATCAACCAATCAAATAACCTGTGCTAGTCATGTAATAAAATAATATTTCAGATGACGCCATCATAACATTATGGTATGATATGTGCAGCATATTTGGTGCCTGAACTTGATGTGAATTAATACAGTTCTTATTTTCCCCATAAAATTAGACTCCAAAATACCAGGTACATAGTAAGTGATAATTTAAACTTTGATAGAATATGTGTTATTTTGAAGCATGTAAACATAGAATATGTGTTATTTTAAATAGAGAGAATATGTGTTACAGATGGAATATGTGTTATTTTAAAGCATGTTACAGGAATTCAGGGAATTTATAATCAGAAAAAAAGATATTAGTCCCAATGACCTATTTATACCATAACTTGCCAAGACTATATTTCTTATTATTGCTAAAAACAAATTGCATACTATAGCCAAAGTATAAAATTGTAAATATCAAATATAGGAATACTGACTTCAGTTTTAATTTGACTCCAATGTCTTTCTCTCATTGCATCGTTCTTTAGATCAGTAATAAGAGGCATTGTTCGTTTAAACTGATCAATCCTGTGTTTTGAATGTTCAACTATTTCCCATTCCTTATCCTGGAAAATTAAAAATTATTTATTTAACAAACAGTTATTTATTTAATTTAATTTAATTTAAAGTAAACTTTGGTATATATAATTTAAAGTAAACTTACAACTTCATACTGACCTACTTTACAAGTTACATACAAAACACACACAACCACAACCACCAATATACAAACACACAAATACGTTAAACAAACCTTCAGTTCTCTACTGAGTTTATTGAGTTTTTTGTATAAACTTTGTGCCGTCATTTCCATATCAGTTGTTACAAGATTCTTAAACTGTCCAACCTTCCATTCATCCCATAAGGATTCCCATTGTTTGGTCAAATCCCAAACCTTAACAAATAAAAAATGATACATTTTTATCAGGTGAACAATAACTAAACTTGCATGTCTCATACACTTTTACAAATAAAAGTTTTTAAAAAATCCTAACGTTCCCTAAACAACTGTTGATAGTATGAGTGCATCATATTTTAAAATGTATAAATAACTAATGTTTTAATTTATAAAAACACAACACAAACCTGATCAATATTGTCCAGATCTTTATCAAGGTTAATCAGTTCCTTGGAAGGCTGTTGTTCAATTTTAAACAAACCAAGTCCTCGTCGCAAGGAAACTTCTTCTAATTTAAGATCACCCAGGTTCTTCCTGATAAGTGGGAAATTTTTTAAAGAAAGAAGTGTTTAATTTATAAAGTTAAATAAATCATTACTTTAACTTCATTTTACTTTTGTAAATTGCATAAACTTTAAAACTGTGAGCTTTACTGGTGAATAAATTTTATTAACCGTAAGTATGTTTTAACAAGTGTTGTTTTGCCGCTATATCCTGTCTTTTCAATTAAAATATTTCTAAAACTTCGCTACCCTACCGCAATCGAAGAGACAAATAAAGTTATTATTAAATTGTTATTATTATACCAAAAACCCTATCCTTAAAAAAAAATTTAATAAGTTCAAGAAACACATAACTAGTGAGCTTGTACAGATTTGGTAAAGAACTAGGCAAGAACTACCACTGATACACAAAATGTATGATAGTAGTGACTTACATATGATACTTAAGCAGTCAGAAACTTAACAAAACGAATAACTTACTTGAACTGGGCAATTAGGTCAATCGCATCCGATGATGTGAACTGGCTGCTGAACGGACCTTGTTGAAGAAAATCGGAAGCAAGTCCATTCACTCTCTTCCTAAACTCTTCCGCTTGACTGAGAAGTCCGGTCTTAAACTTCTCTTTGTTCTTCTTTAGCATCACCTCAGAATCAATGATACATTGCTGGAAGTCGATCCATTCTTTGCCCAGGCCATCCAACCTTGTTTGTGTCTATGTAAATAAAATAAGATATGTATTATTATAACTAGAGATTTAAATAAAATGTACGCAATTTATAAAACCAAAACTAACCAGGATTAAACATATATGCGCATATTAAACTATGCGGAAAGCAACAACTTGTAAAAACTTTAATATGCAACATATATAACAGTACACAAAACTTTATATATACCGGGGTGGGGGGAGATGGGACACTTTAAACCCCTAATATCTAAATATCCTGATCGCATTTTAAACAATTACCAACCGTCTATAGGAGTCGTGAGGATATAGTTTTATAATTCTTTGAATGTTCTTTGTTTACTACCAAATGATACAAGAAAAAAGAATAAAAAGGCGTCCCATCTTCCCCCACCCTACTATATAACAGTATGAGTACCAACCTCTTCCTCAATTGCAACTTCATATTTTTCAAGGATTCCAAACTGTTCATGTATTGGTGGGATCCTTTGTTCAGTACCTTGTAACTCACCATGCAGTTTCTCCCATAAACCAAGTCCATCTCCCAACTCATCAAGTGTCTTTGGAACATGGCTTACCCTGGAACACCATAGCACAGTGGACAAATAATAAACAGGTTAGAAACATAAATATAAATTAAAAGAAATAAAATTGAAAAAAAACTTAGTTGCTAGTCATATACACATTTATTTTAAATAAGATTTTGCCAATTCTAATTAAAAAATTATCCTGGTATTAAGTAATGTAATATAAAACACTTACTTTTCTGAGTTTGTTTGTAGGAACTCTGTAAGTTCAGCAAGTCGTTGTGAAGCCATGTCCTTGAGTAAAGTTGTAAACTTATTCTGCCACTCATTGCAATGCGATAACAAAGCAAACTTGAGTGGTGAACAATCAAGGAGAACAAATTCAATATTAAGAACAGTTTCCTCTTTTTGAACGTTGTTGCTTACTTCAGCATATCTTGAATAGAAAGTGGAATTGTTAATTTCCAATTTTTATTAAAGTTAAACTTAACAATTCTATTTAAGAGAATAAATACTCCAGCAACAGAATGGCGATGTATTTACAAAACCAATAGTAAGAATTAGTTGTACACTTATTTTGTATAACTAAACAATAAAAATAAACTAATAAACCTGTTAAAAATGAAATACAGAAATAAAGACATTTCCATAAAAAAAGATGAAACATATTTTTATTCTTCTTTGACCAGGTTTTTTTTTCTGTTACCCAGTTTGTTCTTCATTGAACATACAAACCAACAAATCCTAATACCTTCCAATGTCTGCATCAAAGCTCATGACAGGGGGATTTAGTCTTTGGTATCTTCGGATGAAAGCATCTTTGTTAATTTCCCAGATCTCTTTATAATTATCCCATGTTGTGAGATAACTTTGAAGATGTTTGGAGTTCTCAAACATTCCTTCCTGAATCGTTCTTTGAACTTTTCTCGTCTCTTCATCTTTTTCTAAAAACAAGAAAAAATATGAAAAAAAAGTTTCCAAAAATGAAAAAAAAGGTTTTAAATAGAACAATATTGTTTTAAAGAGATGGAGAACAAGCAATTTAAATATACAAATATGAAAAACATGTAAACTGTAAAATTAAAATGAAAAGCAATAATTTCTCATACCAATCATTACAGCAATAGCTTCCTTATGGTCGTAATGCATTCTCTTCCCCCGTGCAAGATGCTCTGGTAATCTTCGGAAGTTTGCAATAGCTGTGGTTAGTTGTGTGCTCACGTTACGCACTATGTTTGCTAGCTGTTGAAGTGTTGGGGAAAATTCAACCTGAAAGAGAAAAATTCATGCTTAACAATTATGGTGAAAAAAATTTCTTATTAAATTTAAAAAATTGAAACATGTAAAAAATATGAAGTTTTTTTTGTCGTGTAGCACTCAAAAGTTGATGTTAAAACATTTTTGAGAGCTATTAATACTAATAGACTGCCCATCAGGTTGATAAGCATTCGAATATAAGCCCACAACTAACGAGTTTGCCAACAGGAATTGCCATTTCCGACGCCGTGACAAAGTGGTTAGCCCTCCTGCTTCCAACCCAGAAGTAATGGGTTCATGGCTCGTCACTGCTACCATTGTGGGTATATGTGTCTTTGGGGAAGACACTTAATGGTGATTGTCCCAACCCAGTGGTCACTAGTGTGTTGTCCAAATTATCAGCCATACATAAAAAAAAACATCCACAAAGTAACATGTGTTATAACTACTGTTGTTTTTTGACCACGCAAGGATAAAGTAAGTTACATTTATTCATTAAATAAATGATGAGTGTAAAAAGCAAAGTTATATTTTGCGATCACTATATCTATAAGAGCTACATACCACTGGTGTTTGGTTAGACCCCGGTTGAAGAACAACTTTCACTCTAAAAAGAGGATTTGGGGTTGATTTTCCATCACCGTTAATTGCTTTCGATATTTCAAGCAATGATGACTTGATATTGAGTCTAAAAGCATCTTCTACATGTTGATCCATTCTCTCTGTGTATCTCACCCAATGCTGCTGGACCTGTGAACCAAACAGATGATATTTACATGTTACATAGTAATATAGCATGTTTGTATTTATTATTTGATTATTAGCATTTTACTCTCCTCTGTGACATATAGTAGGGGAGGGAGATGGAACACCTTTTCACTATATTTTCTTGTCCAATTTGGTAGTAAACAAAAAACATTCAAAAAATAATAAAACCGTATCCTTACGAATCTCATAGACCCTTGTTAATTGTTTAAAACACAATCAGGATATTTGGATTATAAAACACGATTAGGATATTCGGATATATATACTTTGGGTTCAGGTTGAAAATTTAAAAATGTGCAATAAACACCTATATAAAAAGATGGCAAGCTAGAATATTTTTAAATGGAAAAGGTGTGTTGTATAACTTGTATTTATAATTTTATTAACTTAATGGTATAAAGTATAGCTTTTTATTAAATAATAGAAAAAAAGGGACCAAAATATATTTATTGCATTACAGATATTAATATAGCAATAAAATAAACTAATAAAACAGTTCAGTGTTTTTAATTATCAGTAAACAATAAAAATAGCCAAAAATATATTTAGTGCAACATAGTTATTAACATACTAATAAATGTTTTAAATTTAGCAATTTATTAGAGTATTGTTTCAGCATAAACAATAGAAAAACATAAACAACGTACATCTGGTCCATCAGCTTTAAACACTTGATACGTATTCTTCATCGTTTGTAAAATATTTTTGTGAATTTCTTCGAGTCGTGTTTGAACGTTATTCCGATGACGAAACTGATCATCTTGGAACTCAAGGCCCTAAAATAAATGTTATGAAAATTTTCATCAATTAAAAATGTTTTTGTTATTTAAGGGAGTTACACAACAGTGTATTATTAACCATGGGACACTAGTAAAAATATTACATCCAATACATGTAGACACTACCAAACAAAATAGTATAAAATACAATAACATAGTGTTTAAAACATAACATCTGCTTTGTTAGCCAATGGGTAAAAGAGTAAGGGCTTGCAAAACATAAAACGCAGAAACTGTTAAAGTTAATTACCAGTTGGATGTTGGTCAGGTTAAGTTAATTACACCTAGAAAAAGCCTTGATTGATGATTCTTTTCTTACTATTTACCTGATAAATACGTTTTCCATCCAAGTGAACCAATATTAATTCACTAATTTTACGACAGCTTTGTGCAATCTGGACATTTGCCAGTTTGTAATCATCAACCACTGTTTGGACCTAATCATTGATGAAAAAAATTTTTAAATAGATGCAATTGTCTGAAACGAATAAGATAAACCAGTTATACCAACATTCTTACCAATTGAAAACCGATAATATATGTCTTTAAAAAAAAATTACAAACCAAAAGCTTCTTATTTTATAAATTCTTTCTATCTGTTAAAATTTGGGTTTAACCCTTTTTTAACTGGTTCTATCTATGAATAGTTTTTATCCATTTAACGACTTTTGTTTTGCTGTCAATTCATTTTTTTTTTCAGTGTTTTAGTAGTAGTACCTATGTTAAAATTAATCAAAATATTTAGACATGTTTAAAAATATATCAACATGTTGGCACCTTCTTTGAGTGAAGTCTACATTCTCCAACAAAGAATTCTGAGATTCCCTTCGATGCCCAAGTAAATTTCATCAAGCCTGGGTGGATCTTTTTATCAAGAGATCGAATTCTTTCTTTGAACAGGCCGCGTTCAGCAGGTGAAAGAACACTAATGATTCGATTGTAATCTCTAGAAATACAAAACAATACCGTGCTAAATAAATGTAGTAAAAACATAAATAAGGGAATCTTTTTGTTATTATGAAGTTTTAGAAAACAACATAAATTATAGTATTTTTCCCTGATGATCTGGTGCTAAGAAAACGTAATCAACAAAATTAAGTTTAACCACTAGTAGTAACAGAGAAATATATTTCCCTAAATGGCATCGACAGACACATAATTTTTCAATTGTGTTTTTGTCTGTTATGTTTCGTAGCACCAGATCATTACTGTATTTTACTATACAAGAATCGTTCAACTATCTGAACATCAGGTCAGGGTTAGATTCGAATTAAATACAAGTTATTTTTTTTCCTGATAAAAACAACAATTGTGATTATTGCATAATAGGATTTTTGGCTACAAAATAGTTTTTTTGGCTCAAAAATAAATATTTTAAAAGTATGTACCTGACAACAAGCAAAACATGTTCCCTTAAACTTCTGAGTTCTTCACGTTTTAAATAAACTTCATTTACATAATGAGGAATTTCAAACATTAGACGTTCCCAATAATGAATCTCATTGAATAACTTGAGTAAGCTCCTGTAATATTAAACATGAATATAAACTCGAGCATTACTATTTTATAAACTTTCCTGCTGTTCGTTACCAATGACCGAAAGAAGGAAATAAATTCCATAACCCATTCAATATACATGAGAAACTAAACATGGGAAATTGAGACAAACACTTAATTATGGAAAATTCACTCAGTGTAAAATCATCAATCATGAATCCAAAAATCTTTAAATTAAAAAAAAAACGGACTTTAAAGTTAAAGGCAAAAAACACATAAAACAGGAAACAACTTTCGCATCATTGACTGTAATGTTTTCTAGTTAATGGAAATTTCTAACTTTTGAGAATTGGCCTTCTCACCTTGTCACCCCAGGCTTAGTAACAAAGTCAAAATTAATTGGTAAAACACTAAATATTGAGTAGTTAAAACAAGACGTACTTGTCAAAGTTCATATTGAGCATATCCTTTGTAACAGCTCCTTTATTCATGAGTGAAATTTCCAGTTTCTTCATGCTGTTCTCTTCTACAGTGGTTGTCCACTCATTGAATGTTTTCCTTACAAACTCATCAAGAGCTGTAGCAAGTTGTTGGTAAGCAGTTCGTGTTTCCAAACCCTGACCAATCTCAGGAAGGTAGTAAGCTTCCTTTAATACCTAACAAAAATAAAACTTTCTGACAATTGTATCATAATTTCCCCCAAAAAAATTTGACCTATGTGTCAGAATTAAAAAAATATTTTTTTTGCACCATTTGTATCAGAATTTACAACAAAAGTTATCAGAAAATTTATAAACGATAAGTGCTTCTAAATATGTTGTATGGTTACCTCCATTGGCCGATCAATTCTACGCTTAAGTGCACGCGCCCAATGAGCAGATCCTGCATATTTTGGCTGGTGAGCCATCATGTTATTGGCTTTTGAACTTAATTCCTTCTTTACACTGTTCAGCTCATCATTGAACATTGAATATACCTGAATAATAATTTAGCAACAAATTTAAAGGATATATACCTAAACAGTAGTTCATATTTGAATAATAATTTATTGACAAATTTTAAAAGATAACATAAGAAAACAGTTAACGTATGCAGGAAATAAATAACCTCAACAGTTCGTTTATCAATTGTTCTTTTAATGGCTTCACGAGCGGAGAGATGATGGAAGACATTAAGCAACATCACTCCTTCCTCCACAGTCTTAACAGTTTCAAATGCCGATGTGATCAAATTCTGTGTCATCACCTCCAGATCTTTAATTCCGGTTCGAAATCTGAAAACAAAAATATTTTGACCCAAAATTAACAAAAATATTTTTTAAAAATATATTTTTAATAAAAATATATTTCAAAAATATTTTGACCCCAAATTACCAAAAACATTTTTACACAATGTTAACAGTAATTTTACTCGAAAATCAAGGGGGTATTATTTAATCTTTGACTAAACAAGTTGCAAAGACCTTTAAAGAAAGTTTAGTTCAATTGTATACAACTTTACTGAGGGTTAATTTAATTGGCTGAGCCCACTTTCATTTCCATTCCTGTGTTTTACAGTACTCTGAGAATATAAAAACTAACGATTTAAAAAAGGTGAACAAACCTGTTATAGTCATCATGCCAAGAAGTATTTTTGACATCCAATATTCCTTTCTTAACTGATCGCAGGATGTGGAGATGTTTCTCAAACGTTCCTTCAATCTCGAGTAAGCTACGAGCAATGCTTGGTCCTCGTTGTCCAGCAAAACACGGCATAGCTGTCTTGTCTCCATCTTGACTATAGTATAATATTTATAGCCATGAACAAACTTAAATTCATTAGCACAAAAATATTAAAGGACAAGTTTTTCTTACGTACACTTTTTCTATTAGAAGTTAAATTATTACACATAAGTTGTGTCGTAGCGACCACGCTTATTTTTTTTCAACTAAACGTAAATATGTTTTAACTGTAATCGTGTTTTAACAACTGTTGTTTTGTCGATATATTTTTTTTTCGTTTAAAATCTAAATCTTCGCCACCGTAATCGCACAGACAAATAAAGTTATTATCATTACTCATTAGGCATATTATATTATTATTATGGTGATTGAAAAAATAATTCCTAAGAGTTAAATATGAAGGCGTCATACCGACGGGCAAAATGTTGCTGACATTCACAAACTTCAAGAAGATCTTTACAACGCTGAACAAATGCATCAACTTGTGCAAATATCGAACTTTGGTCCAACACCCAACCATCCTTTGAACATCTGGAATTACACAAGAATTAGATAACATAATCAATTAAAAGAACTATAAAATAAAGGAAATATATATATAAAATAAAAAAATATAATTAATTAAACAAAGTATTTCAACTGTACAACTGTGGCTCAATTAAATATATATACAATTATACATTGTAGTAACGTAGATAGAACACGTGCAAAGTTTTATAAACACTCATGAGTCCACTGTTAAAATAATAGGAAATGGTAACATGGCATATGCAAGTGTAGGCATACCTATTTTTAAGTGTTGGGGTAATGGGCCAATTCTGGCTCAAATTCTAGAACCATGGCGTGCCATGCCGTGGAACCTCACTCAAATGGAATAGAATAAGCATACCTGTGGTGAATGACAGCATTTGTTTTATAGATTTCCTTCCATGACAAACAACAATTCACACAGTTTGTCAGAACTAGAGAACTGCTGTCAACAAATCCATCAAATATTCGATCCAGGGAAATTTCCCGACAACAAATACGAATAACTTCATTGCTTAACTTACGGAAGAGAGCAGTCAACCTTTCCCTGGAATCAATATAGATTTTAACACACTAAATAAAACTTTGTAATAAAAACTATACAAAACAGCTTTACAGGCAATTGTATTGTATTTTTTGTCACTTTTGTCAGGGTTTAACATTGGTCAGGTATGAATAATAAGGTTTGCCTGATTATTTATTTCAGTTTTATGGTATGTATGTATCTCATAACTGCAACAACACATTTTATAGATAGTTAAAAAACGCCAAGTAAAGTATAATACTCCAGTTTAACTTCAATTTATGCACACCTTGTGTTGTAGTGGTTCGAATTGACCCAAATAACTCGGATGATCTTTACAATCTCAGGTAAAAGTTTTGGAACATCCTTAGGTGTTGCTGTGGCAAGTTTTTCACAAGGTCCTTTGAACAAAGATAGAAATCTCAAGTTACTTTGTGCTTGAGCAGAACCATCTTGAATGAGTTTAGAAAGCTTTTTAAATGGACCAACATATGAGGATTTTGCTTTCTCCAAAATCCTTTGTATTTTCTTCACTCCAGGTTTGTCAAGTTGAGAGCTTAAACCTGGATGAATAGATTGGTTAGAATTACAGTATTCTAAAGAATATTTTCCATTTAATATGAAATATATATAGTAGGGTGGGGGAATATGAGATACCTATTCTGTTATTTGTCCCATTTAGTTGTAAACAAAGAACAATAAAATAATTATAAAATCGTATCACCACTACTTCCATAGACCATTGTTAATTGTTCAAAACTAATGGTGTCCCAGCTTCCCCCACTCTACTACAAAATGGCATGCATTACATTATATTACACACCAATTGACACGTATTTCTTTATAATTAAGCATTGTGAAGATAAATATGCCTATTCATACATATATTAAATTTCGGAAGTTTAAAAACAAATGAATTTAAACCTATAACAGAACCGATATCATATGACAGAACACAGAAGAATACATGTAACATTAGACACTCATTATGACATAACAATACTCTGTGTTTTAAGTAATTCATACCTGACAGATCAATGCATCTGTTGTTCCAAAAATCAATTTCTTCTAAAGGACCGGAACTTTCAGCAGTCTCCAATGCATCTTGTGCATTCAATACTTCCTTAATCTGACGCGTCCAATGGATCATAGCAGCTGAAATATGAAGGTATGCATTATTACAAATTATTCCTACATTGAAAATAAAATTACTCCTACACGCCAATTTCCCCATCTTTACAATACTTAAAGAAATAAACTATTATAATCCATTTAAACTCTTTTGGTAAAATTTAAAAGTATTAGGTAATTGAAATGCATTAGCTGTATATGTTTTACTTTATACAGATGAGTGCTTACTTTCTAATCTCTGAACAAGCTCTTTGTTTTTTGCCGCAATTTCAGCTGATAAGTCAAGTCCTTCATTTGGAATGTAGAGCACAGTCTTTCCTTTCATCTTATGCTTGATGTCAGTTAAACTTGCCAAAAACCTGTCAGTGTTTTAATTAAATAAAGTCACATTAGGAAAGGGGTAAAAGTTTCTAAAGAGCAACAAATGATCAAAAATCAGGGGCTTGCAAAATTACAAATAAACTTATTTTACATTTGGGTATAATTTAACAAACCTGTGTAGCTGAGCACTGAAATCATTTTTAATGCTGTCTGGCCAGCTTGTGTTTTTGAAAAATAGTGGAGCGTATATGCCATTCATTATGCGAAGCAAACTTTCCAAGTAACCACTTCTTAGTGTTCCCCACTGAATTACTGAACTGAATGTTGCTTCTGTGAGTTCTGTGAAACGCCCAGTTCTGCAATGAATTATTGGGTTGAACTACTGGTGGAATTTCTTTTGGGGGGTTTTGTTTTTTCTAAGCTGACTTCCCCCGATGTACGGGTTGTGTTTTTACGCACACTTTTGTTTTTATTAGAAGACTAACTTGATACTAATAAAACATAAATGGCTTGTTTGTCTGCTAGATGTAGCGTGGTAGCGACCACTCTTATTTTCTTTAAACTAAATGTAAATATGTTTAAAGTTTTTAGGTGTTAGAAAGAAGAAACAGACAAATAAAGGTTCCTTTTTTAATTATTATTGGGTTAAAAAACGTGGGCCTAAAAAAAAGTAAATTTATGTTACTTACTTAATAAAATAAACCAATTCTTCTGCATTCTGATTGTTTGGTACGACAGTATCAACTGTAACTCCATTCACCTAAAATAAATAACAGAAATTGTTAATAAATTATTTGTGAAAACAAGTTTAGAATTCTGAAACATAAAAATTAGAAATATTATGTAAATACTGAATGACTGTATTCCTATCAAGATTCTTTATACAACATTATCCTAATTTAAAAAGTTTGTTTGTGTATAAAGCAAATAAAGTTAAATAATAAAGCAATAACAGTTGAGCTACTTGCTTTCACAATGTTGGGGAAAAATAGATTTTAGGATTCCAATTGTACATTAAAAACTTATTAGTGATCACTAGGCAACAGCCAAGCATATAAGTAATTTACTATTCCAAATATAGCAATTATTTGTTTTCTTGGGTAGTTTGTTTTGATGCTATGCCAGATAGCTGTAATGAATACAATATGATAATATCTATATATTTTATATAATGCGATAACACCTAGATATTTTATATACTGCGATAACACCTAGATATTTTATATAATGCGATAACACCTAGATATTTTATATACTGCAATAGCACTGCATACAATTTATATTTTATACAATGCGAAAACACCAATACAGTTATACTGATATAAATAGTTTACCACTTACTGAGTCAACATAAGCAACTAACAATTTACTATTATTGTCGCTGATGAAGTTATTGATCACCAAGTCATGCTGAGGTGTCCATGCATCATCGGATGTACCTTTAATCTTTACTCTGTCTTTGATAAGAAATGTCTGCAATTAAATCATGAATGAAAAACGTGAGATATATGTTAAGACTGCACATTTTGAGCTTCAATCATGATTTGCAGCTTTTTTGTAAAATATTTTTTTAGTTATTTAAAGCATTAATTTGTTATGTGTAAAGGAAAGTAATAATCATGCATTAAGTTAAATCTGATAGTAAAACAATGGTTTATTTCGCGATCATTTTAATTATTCTTCTCTAAAACCTCTGTAACGTCACAGTTTCGAAAAATACACAGGTAATTTAGAATTGATCTATTACAGTGCTCTTCAGCTGATGTGCACGGGCCCTAGAATGCTCCAAAATACGCATGGGGACATGGGGTGCACCAATACAAAAAGGTATACAAGGGTGCAACACAAACTTGTAGCACTAAACAGATACTTTATATAAAAATGAGTAAAACTTCGGCAGCTCCGCTCGGTTTAACCGACATCGCTTTTTATCTGAGTTTACCATTTAAGTAAAAAACTTTAAGGTTTACTAAACCAAACAGAGTTGAAGAGCACTGATCTATTAAGCACACAGGCCATTTCGAATGTATCTATTATGATACAAGCAAACATGAGGAAATCCACACAAAAAATACATAGCAATAAACGAATGGCATTAAAATAACATATTGACTCTGGGAATAAAGAATACAGCATGGAGATAAAAACTAAAACAAAGGAATATTCCTACCAAGTCAGTTGGTACCAAATCTTGTGTCGCTTCATTGTCACCATTTAAGGAAGCTACAAGAATAAACATTAAGTGTTCGTTAATTTAGAATTATTTAATTTAGAGACAAGAAATGAACATGAATCAGTAAAACACAAGCTTATAGTTTGTGTTTATTCATTTAAAGAAAAAAAATTCTAACAAGTTGGTCTAATAAATCGCCTTTATGAGGTAAAAAAAAAAACAGTAAAAACAAATGGTGGAGTTTAAAAAAATCCTTAAACGAAAAAACATTGCAATAACCTGTCGGAGATTTTTTAAGTGGTGGCGTCGCCGTGACAACAGCACTTGTTTCATTTTCCTCTCCGTTCATTGTGTGAGAATCAACTCATATCAAACTAAACTTCCAGTGTACTTTAATAGGCTACAATAACCTAATATACAAAAAAAAACTTAAAATTAAAACACATTTGGAGTATTTTAGGCACAAACACTGAGACACATTGCCGCACACAATCACGAAGCTTGAATTTACATTCGTTGTTGCCATGGCTATGAAGGCAGCGTCACCGAGCGGTAAATTTTCAAATACCTTTTAAATCTTAAATCACAGCGTATTTATATGTGTTATCTATGCACAGAGGCCCAAAACAGGGCATTTTTTGTGTCCAAAAGCGAGCAAAAGTTGTGCTTTTCGCAATGGGTTTACTTTAAACAAACTAGTTAAACAACAATATCCCTAATCAATGATTAAATTTACTTCTTCTAAATCCCGCTCTTGACTTTTTTCGATACAAAAAAAATTATAACTACCCATGTTTTTTAGACTCTCATACTTTAAGTTTTGTGGTTAAGTTAAAGTTTTTCTTTGAATTGCCGAAAAACATGCATTTTTCATATACCTGCTGTGTTATTTTGCACAAAAATTGGCGTTCAATTTCCTTTTACGTAACAAAGTTTTGGCCTACTTGCTATTCATATGGCTCTGATCCATAGCCGTATAGGACTTTTAAAAAGTTGGATACGAGATTTCAAAAATGATACGGCAATTGCAAATAATATGTAGAGGTCGAAAATATTAGCATTTTAACGTTACACCAAATTAGTATAACAGAAAACAAACAGCCTGTAACGAATTCAATCGCGGCTGCAAATGAAGGAAACAATTTTGTAATCTGTTTTTGTCTAAACAATAAACAATTTACCAAACAAGCAGCAACATATACGGTTAACAGCACAAAATTAAAGTAAGCTATTTAATTTCTTTGAACGTATTTCTCGGAGGTCCTTGTACATCACGTGGACGCAATTATGTTTCAGTTCCGCTTGAGCAAACACAGTTTCACCAGTGTCCGAGTCCCTGTAGCTCAGCATGTTAATTTTCCTTGCACATTTATATCCAATCTTCTTATCAATCATTAATGACTTTTCTGAAGTTGCGAATCCAACGGAGAAATCAAACCCAAGTTCCGCAAATAGAATCATTTGCCTATTTAAAATATAAACAATAAAAATAAATAAATAAATATATATATATATATATATATATATATACGAAATATTTGTTTCCGTTTAAAAGGTGCAGTTTTAAAATTTTAATATTCTACCAACCGTTCAGACAGTTCGGTGGCAATTTTTCGATTTGAATATTCCGATGAAACGACGAGAAGATCCGCAATCACGAAGTTAGTACTGCCGAGGTCGGTAGATAAAGTTGATTCCGCCCATTCTTCAAACTACATATATAAAGCGTATGTGTACGTGTAATACTATAATAACATTAAAAGGATTCGCCTTTCAGGTGATAATATTTTGTGGTGTGCTGCAATGCACATCGTAACCGAATGATAAAGGGTTCGACGCTGGTTACTGATACCATCCATAAACAAGTCGGCCATTAGTCCAACGAGGTGGCGACAACTATATATATATTAGCAAAAAAATAGGTAGGATTACCATATACACATAACTTACTCTTTGCAGAATTTCAACTTTCACTGGAACTTCACGGCTACCATGTTTAGCATCGAGGTTCTGGTGTGGGTCCAGGGTTCCAAACGTTACCCCGCAAACTGTCTTCCTAATGTCATCGAACGCACCTAAACTAATACCTGCGGGTATCACCTCCTGCAGCGATAAGCGTTATAATAAACTATACTAACTGTGTTCGTGTTTTGTGCTTACCCTAACTGCCTCATCGGCGTACAAGCGCATCTCTTCTTTCGTCATGTTAAGACATTTCGACAACGGTTCATACGGCATGTAATGTTCAACTAGTAGCTCGATGACGTCATTAATGTCGTCATTACGAAGCAATCTATAGGTGATGGCGAGTTCACTTGACATACTTACATCTGCACTCTCAAACTTAGCGTCATCAAACATGAGTCAATACATTAACTATACCTTTTTCTAGTTAATGTTTGAGTTATACTCGAAGTACCTTATTCAAACACGAAGCATTTTGTTGCTTTTTTAACCTACACCCCATTGTGCAGCGACAAAATGTGAAATTAGACAAGAATGTATATTTGAATGCTTACACTTTTTTATGTATGGCTGGTAATTTGGACATTCCATTAGCGACCACTGGGTTGGAGCAATTACCGTTAAGTGTCTTGCCCAAGAACACATCATACGCTCATAATGCTAGCAGCGGAGAGCCTTAACAACTGTGCATGTGAGTTAAGGTACTTTTACCTAGATTGTTTGCAATGATACATGATATAACGAGCGCCATACCACGACTCCGTCCTTGCTAAGCATTAACTTTATTTGGCAGCAAAATGAGAAAATCGACCTTGTTATTTAGCTGAGTGAAGGACGAAATATAAAAAAATAGGATTTCTTAGTAGAAGCGTTTCTTCTTCAAAACAATCGTCAGAGAAACTGGCGGTAAATCGTTAGTACACTATACCTTGATCTACTTGTCAAACAAATATGGTAGAGTGGGGAAAGGTCGGACACTTAAGCACATATTGCCCAATATTTCCAAAATTAAAATACATGACTGTTTTGGGGTGATACCACGAATTAGTACTAACATTTCTTTATTAATCGACAAATATACAAAAAATACTTTAAAACACACAAGAAGTTATTTAGCAATTCGCACATTATCCCAACACCCGGGCGAGCTGTAAAATTTTACCTGGGCACCTGGGATTGAGGCCAGATTTTGCTCATTATCCCAAAACCCGGAAGCCCCATTTAGGTCTTTCATGGGATCGATGCCGCTCTATATCTCGGACTTGACAACGCAGTCCCCAACTTCATCCGCGACACACAGTTTAACCAATTCCATTCACAACCCTGTAGTCAGTCATGAACTAAGATATTGGACTGTATAACTTATACAGTATAAGTCTGTAACTCATGTCATAGACTTCTGCCCTCAATTTGCAACGCATCGCAGTCAGCCACAGCACTACAACGTTCATTTTAATTTGAATGCTGCATAATTTTGTAAATGGGATAGGTTCCAATGCTAATGAATTTCAAACTAACAACAGATTAAAATCTACCACAAAACAATCTTACAAGTGAGTTTCTTTTATACCTAACAAATATATTATTTTGTCTCTTGACCTGTCATTTGTTCTGTTGTACAGGTTTACAGTAAATTTATAGCAGGGTAGACGAAGGTGGTTATCAGATAAGCCTGTATTTTAATTTCTTTTTTACGACCCCCATTTAATGATAATCCGCAAAAAAATAATGTTACAGAATTATCGACAGTATTATCACGACTTATAAAACCTGATTTTTTTAGTTGCAAGTGTGAACGATTGATTTTGTCTCACAACACTAAATTTAGTTTTGTGAAAAAAAACTCAGGTATAAACATGAGGGAAATAGGCATGGGTCAATATGACTTTTATTTATTCAAAAACAACAACAAAATATTGGTTTAACGTTGTATGCATTCACCGCAACGTGGTAAAGTGGTTAACGCGTCTGCCTGTAACTTAGAGGTAACGGATTCAAGGCTCGTCGCTGCTACCAATCCGGCGTTTGTGTCCTTGCGAGAGACACCTAACGGCAATTGCTTCGACTTACAGTTTACTAATGGGTTGTCCAAATTATCGGCCATACAAAAAAATCCCCCAAAAATGTTCTCACACAAAGTAACATACGTTGTAACTTGTAAGCTGGCACCAAGTGTACGAACACCCGTGTTATAACGCCTTTTCACCAAATTGGTAGTGAATATTTACAAACTATTTAGTTCTTGACCACAACAAATGCAATGCTGTAACCTGAACAGATCAAATAAATTTTAACTTTAAAGTCACCCAATTCGTGAACAATTATAGCAAAATAACGTCGTGGCAAACAGAGTCGTACAACTGGTAAATATTGTTATTAAAACTAACGATTCTGTAACTAGCGTTAACTTGAGTTGAACTAAATATATTTTAATTACAATAGAATGTGCCAGGCCATCCACAATTAATCGGTTCCTTGTTAAAAAGCATTTCATCACGCGCGGTTATCGTTGCGTAATTTTTCACGTGATGTTAAATTCTGTTGCAGCATTGTAATTTATCTATAATCATAACTATACGGTAGGGTGGGGGAAGATGGGACACCTTATCATTATACTTTTGGTGGTAAACCAAGTATACATTTAAAACATTGTAAAACCGTATACGATATGCCGTTGTTAATTGTTTAAAACACGAACGGCATATTTGGATATTATGTGCTAAAGGTGTTACGTCTTTCCCCATCCTATGAGTTTATTACTTCAAATGTTGTCGAATGCCTATTTATATTTCCTCACCGAAATGTTTGTATTTATATTTAAATTATAAACAAACACATAATGCCATGGTTGAATTTATTTCTGATTGATATTAAGTTGTGCTTATAAATGACAATTATCAATTATTCAACCTAAGGCGCCATCTTCTCTTGATTGAATGTCCTATTCAGCTGAAAATCAAAGAAAATGTTTGTAAAACAGTCAATACGTTGTTAAAATATTTAATTAATTGAAAGAACTCAGTAATTGTTTACTATTTTAAAATTAATTATATTTACCGCGCATCGCTTTATAGTAGCCATCTTTGGGCACCGCACCATAGTAGCCATCATAGTAGCCATCTTTGGGCACCGCACCATAGTAACCATCATAGTAGCCATCTTTGGGCACCGCACCATATTAGCCATCATAGTAGCCATCTTTGGGCACCGCACCATAGTAGCCATCATAGTATTCATCTTTGGGCACCGCAGCATAGTAGCCATCATAGTGGTCATCTTTGGGCACCGCACCATAGTAGCCATCATAGTGGTCATCTTTGGGCACCGCAGCATAGTAGCCATCATAGTAGCCATCTTTGGGCACCGCACCATAGTAGCCATCATAGTGGTCATCTTTGGGCACCGCAGCGTAGTAGCCATCATAGTGGTCATTTTTGGGCACCGCAGCATAGTAGCCATCATAGTAGCCATCTTTGGGCACCGCACCATAGTAGCCATCATAGTGGTCATCTTTGGGCACCGCACCATAGTAGCCATCATAGTGGTCATCTTTGGGCACCGCAGCATAGTAGCCATCATAGTAGCCATCTTTGGGCACCGCATTATAATAGCCTTCGTCACGAAGTTTTAGATCATCTTTAACTGAAAAGTAAAACATGTTTTAGTACATTTAATTAAAACATGTTATTTTACCGCATCCTTATTTTATGTATAACTATAGTTATTTGCCTGTGTTTGCTATTTTAAAATAATTCACATCATTCAATCGAATTGATTCAAGGCAGCGATCGTCATTGCCCGCCACACAATAAACAAAATGTTATTTGGTGATTTTGTTGTTTGTTTATGTACTTACGGCTTTTTGTGTTCAAACGAGCGCTGGCTGTTTCTGTGTGGACCAGAAGTCCGACAAGAAGCAGGGTAAGAAGTGCTGACTTATTCATCTGTAAAATAAAACAATATATATAAAGCATCAAACATAATTACGTAGCTAAAATTAAACTACTTGCAAATTCGATTGCAAGTGACATCAGAGAAGTTGCCAAACTCTGATGCTGCTTAAAATATACAAGGCCCTTATATTTGTTTTAACCTGCGAACTATTCTGATATTACTTCCTCTATGCAAGACAATGCACAATTATAATAAATCGTTCTCATGATTTTGGACATCATAGTTACAGGAAAATGTATATAAATAAAATAGCCAATAACTTCTTGCTATTATGCTGAGTCCTGGGAATGCAAAGAGAAACGCAAGAACAATAGTTCGGCTTTACCATGAAGTTCCGTTTCTACTATAGTTGCGCTTTGTCAAGTATGTTTCCCATGTTAGTTGCATTCAGAAAACAGGATAACAAAGATTATAACTTCCATTGTTGTATCATGGGAATCAAAACAAACGCTGAATAGTTGCAAGATGGCTGGCCAACACAATAGGTTAGATTCTCACAAAACCCATCTTTCGGATGGTTCTCAAAATTGTTATTTCCAATTAGAGGAAATGTGTTATCTCCGCGTTCATTATACCGGGGTTTACAAAGACCAGTGCTAAGCTGTTCTTGTGGGAAATAAAGTATCGAGGTTTTGCAGTTTGCAGCAGCACAGAATTCTTATTTACAATCTTGCAGCATCGATGTCATTACTGCATATTGCAGATATACGTCATTAGAAATCAACATTCAAAACCATCTACTACCAAATGCGGCAGATGGTAAACTCAGTTTTTTTCTATATTTTTATTACAAGGGTAGCGTAATAATATTAAACTTATTCTATAGGTTTAAAAGTTCACAAAAATTCTTCCATTTACACTAAACTACTTCCAAGTTTTGCAGATGGTATAAACTATAAAGGAATGTAAATTACTTATACTTGCATGGCGGGGAAACGAAAGTCATTATACCATTAATGTTTTGTTTTATACACCTCGTGCTGACTTAGCAGTTGCCACATAACTTTGCAGGCAATTATTTTTATTAATTTTTTATGTTTTATATATTGATAAAAATTTAAAAGCAAAACGGACTGGGTTTGAGCAATTACATTTAAGTGTTTCGCCCAGAAACTCACACTCCCACAAACGGTAGCAATACGAAGCCTTTAACCCGTAAATTTTGGTATAAAAAGGACAGGTTCGCTCACCATTTTGACGCCAGTGATATTTTTGCCACGGCACTGGTACCCACCAACATGCAGTTTTAGCCAAAAAAATGTTCAGAAAATCAAAAGTGATTACCTTTCTTTTGTCAAACTGTTTTATTTTATTTCTGTTTTGTTTAAAAGACTGCTTATAGCATGCAACAGAAAGGCCAATCTTTCTAGTTAAATAACAGTGGTGCGTGGCGACATCTAGCGCATTGGTGTTGGGTAGAGTACTTTTGAAAATTTAAAGCACTATAAATACTTTTTACGTTTTAACATTTTTTAAAAATAAAATATCTCGGTTAAAGATAAAAGTCAAAAAAGCTATTCAATTTATTTTGTTATGTTATATACGTAAGGTATATAGTACAATGAGGAAAGATAGGACACTTAAGCACATATTGCTAAATATTTCCAAAATCAAAGCAGATGACGGTTTTTGGGAAATACCACAAATTAGTACTATCATTCTTTTATTAATTGACACCAATTTAATAAAATATAATAAAACACACGGGAAGTTATTTAGCGATCCGCACAACAAGTGAAGTTTTACAAATTCGAAAACACACAGGATAAAATGGGACAGTTTAAAATCATTATTAATTTTGATTAATAAGTGTATTTATAAATGGGAATATACGTAAATAACACGAAATAATACTGAACGCTTTGAAAATTAAGTTTGAACATTCTTTTTCTTGCCCTACTGCTATAGTTTTTATATGTTACCTATACTGCATAACAATTGGTAATGTTCGAACTTCAATGGCAAATATTGTATCCTACAAATGTATATGAACCTGTAAAAACAGAAAATTGATTATAACTATTGATAAAGTTTTTATTTTTGCTACAGATTGAGTATTACTACCCTGTTTTTGGCATACGTCACTTCTCATAAATTATCACCAAGTGCAAATGACCAAATTTCGAATATATTTTTAAAATAATATCTTTTTATTATATCAGTATCTTATAGTTGAATAACCCCTAAGGTATAAATTACTAAATTAAATGCAAACCTTTCAACGTTTGGCAATGAAAACATACAAAACTACAATGTGGGGGAAGATGGGACTCTAAATTGAAATATATTTACATTAGCAGTATTATGCAACTTGTAGTTAACCTACAGAGTTTAACAGGCTGTGCTAGTTTATTTGCCAGGTAAACTTCATATATATAACGTTAAACCGATATTTTTTGTTGTTTTTATCTCAAACTAAAGTCATATTGACTCCTGCCTGTTTTCTTTATGCTTATATCTCAGTGTTTTTTTACAAAACTAAAACTAGTTTTATGAGACAATATTAAACTGTACGAAATATTCAAGGTTGTTTTATGAAGCTATGAAACTAGTTTAATCGTTCGCACACGCAAACTAAAAAATTCATCGGCTCTACTATGATTTAGAGAGCATTAAAAATAGCACCTTACTATTTCGCATTTTTTTACCTGTTCAAAGTATACTGTTTATATTTTACATATTTTTCCAATATTTAAAAACAGTAATTAGCTTTGATGGGTGTTTTATAAAGTCGGGATAATACTGTTCAAACAATACATATTTTTCCAATATTTAAAAACAGTAATTAGCTTTGATGGGTGTTTTATAAAGTCGGGATAATACTGTTCAAACAATACCAATTGTTATGTCATTTTCACTTGGTGTTAATTTATAAGAAGGGGCTTGTGCCAAAAACAGAGTAGTAATCAATTTTCTGTTATTACTAGTTCATATACATTTGTAGGATACAATATTTATCCATTGATGTTCGAACATTACCAGTTGTTATGCAATAATATAATCCGGCGCCGTGGCGTAGTGGTTAGCGCGCCTGCCTCTAACCCAGAGGTAATGGGTTCAAGGCTCGTCGCTGCTACCATTGTGGGCGTATGTGTCCTTGAGCAAGACACTTAACGGCAATTGCTCCAACCCAGTGGTCACTAATGGGTTGTCCAAATTATCAGCCATACATAAAAATGAAAAAAAAAAATCCAAAAAAAATAATCACCCACAAAGTAACATACTTGGTAACTCGTAAGCTGGCGCGAGGTGTTAGCCCGTGTTATAACGACTGTCGTTTTCCGGCCACGCGAGGATAAAGTAAGTTACATTCATTACATTCATTCATTCATTCATTCAATATAATGTATAGGTAACATGTTGGTCATTTGCACTTGGTGATAATTTATGAGAAGTGACGTATGCCAAAAACAGGGTAGTAATACTCAATCTGTAGCAAAAATAAAAACTTTATCAATAGTTATAATCAATTTTCTGTTTTTACAGGTTCATATACATTTGTAGGATACAATATTTGCCATTGAAGTTCGAACATTACCAATTGTTATGCAGTATAGGTAACATATAAAAACTATAGCAGTAGGGCAAGAAAAAGAATGTTTAGACCTAATTTTCAAAGCGTACAGTAATATTTCGTGTTATTACGTATATTCCTATTTATAAATACACTTAATAATCAAAATTAACAATGATTTTAAACTGTCCCATCTTATCCTGTGTGTTTTAAACTGTCCCAGTTTTTTTTTACGTGCCCAAACATCGTTTCTGGAACGTTTTAAATGGAGCCTCTTAATAAATTAGGATAGGGTGATCAACTGGTCATTATATTTGTTCCGACCTACTGCGCAAGCGCATGCGCAACAGCGCCCTGTAGAGTATCGGTCGAATATATCATCAGGCGGATATATTCTACCAGGCGCTGATGCGCATGCGCAGTAGGTTCAGTCGGAACAAATATATTACGGAACCGTTAGTAAATAATACCCTACCTTTCATAACATTGTTTTTAACAATTAACAGTGCTATTTAAAAGTGTATAATCGTAGAAACACCGAGAAATCCAACTGCCGCCATCTTTGTTTCCAAAATCGAGCAAAAGCGGAGACTTTCGCAATGAATTTAAACGAATTTGTTAGGTTTTGTCTGCCATTTCTTTTTGTAGGAAGGCGTAAAATGGCTTATATTTACCTTATTGCACATTTTTGCAAAAAATATATAAAATGACCCATATTGAATGATTAAAATGTCACAAATTCACCGCTTCTAAATCTCGTTTGTGACTTGTTTCGATACAGAAAACAAGTTACGCATAAATTTTAGAATTTCTAACCTTTAAATTTAGTCAAAGTTTCCCTTTAAATTACCGAAAAACATTTTCTTACACCTGTACTGTGTTATTTTGGGCAAATTTGGCGTTTAATTTGTCTTTTACGTAACAATTGGTTGGACTCATGGCGCCCTCTATATGGTTGGACTACATAGTATTTCTATGGCTCTGTTAGAGTGGTGAGAATACGATTACAGAATTCTGTAAATATTCTTAGTTTATTACCAGACAGGACGATAAAAGAGAGTGAAAATAAATCACGTCTTACCCCATACTACTAGATTCTAAGCGTTTAAGGGTTTCTTTATATTGACAGCAAAGACCATAGAAATCACTCTATGCGCCTTTGGACTTTGATTGACAGTGGCCACATCATATAAATAAAAAGAGTAGAACGCGCAACTACTGCCCAAAAGTTAAACCTTGATACACTAATTTTGTTGGGTCACGTAGTGAGCACCAAGACCGTCTTCATTTCACTTTGTCTCTTCTTTAAAAATGTTTTGTCTAAAATAGGTAAAGAAAGACTAAAATTTAGTAATTTAACCTCAAAATATTATTTTGACTCTAAAAATGACCTTGGATGGTGTTAAAAGTAACACTATTAAACTTGTCAAATACCCTAATATGAAATCCAAGATTGTGTTTTCAGCTTCACTGGAAGTCATTTAATTCCAGGACTTAAGTTAACCCTTCGGACTCAAGTTACAAACCCCAAGGCCGTTACATTCCAGTCCTTATCTTAAGCAGTCTATGGCTGCAACAGATAAAAACTTCATCTAATTCAATTTCTCCAACTCCAACATAGTAATTCTAACTTCTCAACAACTCTTTGTCATTACTTCCTAAACTGTTTAATCTTGGTTCACCTTTCGCTTATTGCAGTCTAAAGCAATATAGTCTGTCAACCACTTGGGGGGCTTTGTTGAACACGTTATTGAACACGTTAGTGGTCATATAGATCCTTTTTCGTCGAACAGTTGTTCTTGGCTTTGTTGTTGTTGTTGTTGCTAATAGGGCGATTTTTTTCCGCACTTATCCTAATTCTTAATTCTAGCATTGTTCTTTAATCTCTTGATTGAAATCAAATCGTAATATATATTTATAATTTTTAGACTGAATTTTCGGATTTAAAACCGCACGATGAGCGATTAATTAACGATTACTTTCCTCATGCACTTTACATAGCGGAAACACTGTCTGGAGTTTGGCGGGGAACGACGGCACGTTGTATAGTGTTCTTTGGTTTTATATAAGATAAGAAATCCACACAACGATTCACGACTGAATCAAACTATTAGCATTTAAGTGGGGACGCATTAAATGCACTACTCTTAAACCGTATTATCATTAATCGTAATTGAAACATTATTTTTAATTCAACATCATATGATTAATATTAACTTCTAACATTACCTAATTACTGCGTGATTACGGTTTGTCAAAGTTCATGAAAACGTTTTTAAGCGACGACAACGTTAACTAGTGTAAGTTTACAATAAACACATGGTACAGGAGTTGTACAAAGCGCATTTACACATATTCTTTACCAATCACTCAATCCTCATACGTCATAAGTTTCATTAGTTATAATATAAATACATTCTGCCTACTGCTCCACAGTCACCAATGGTGACTAGAACCCGTTTTGTTGGTTACTTCAGATTTGTTTTTGATCGAGCCTAGTCGACCGTTGTAGTAAAAGGATTAACTAATATAGCAGGGTGGGGGTAGATGGGACACCTTTTCATTTTGTTTTCTCTTTTCATTTGGTAGTAAACAAAGAACATTTAATGAATTATAAAACAGTATCTTCACGACTTCCACAGACCGTTGTTAATTGTTTAAAACACGATCAGGTTATTTTGATAACATGTGTTAAAGGTGTCCCATCTTTCTCGGCTCTACTATCTTATGCTAATTAGTTTAAAACGTGTTCATTCATTAGATCTGTGATCTCTTGTTGTTGTTGTTGCTGATAAGGCGGTTTTTCCGCACTTATCCTAATTCTCAATTCTAGCATTTTTCTTTAATCTCTTTATTGAAATCAAACCGTAATATATATTTATAATTTTTAGACTAAACTTTCAGATTTAAAACCGCACAATTAGCGTGTGTGCACCAAAGCGTAGACGAGTGCCTTTTTCTTATCGTTATCTTCGGTATAAACACCGCGTCTCTCGTTTCTTCGCTGTTTTAGTTTACCGCTCGCGATAAATCATTATGCAGCCGCCACAATATGAATAATATTAACTTCTAACATTACCTATAACTACGTGATTACGGTTTATCCAAATTCAAAAGCAAACGTCTTTAAGCGACGACAAAAGCAAACGTCTTTAAGCGACGACAAGGTTAACTAGTGTAAGTTTACATGTCAACACACGGTACAGGAGTTGTACAAAGCGTATTTACACATATTCTTTACCAAACTTTCATTTCTTATACGTCTTAAGTTTAATGAGTTTTAATACACGACTAAATGCATTCTGTCTACTGCTCCACAGTCACCAATGGCGACTGAAACCCGCTTTGTTGGTTACTTTTGATTTGTTTTTGATCGATCTCAGTCGACCATTGTAGTGATAGTGGTAATTAATACTATGCTAATTAGTTTATACCGTGCTCATGCATTAGATCTGTGTGATCTCTTGTTTGTAAGCTATTACTCTCTGACAAATACCTGATCATACACAAATATGAATTAAAAACCCGAAGCTGTAAAATTCTATTTTATTTAGAGTTTCTTTGGCAGAGCTAATTCTAGCAGTTAAGCAACACCAAATATTTAACATACTTTCAGTAAATACCCATGCGCGGTTTGCTAGAAATATGTATAGTTAGGTGGGGGAAGATAGGACACCTTTTTAATTTATTTTCTCGTTTAACTTAGTAGCAAACAGGGAGCATATAAAAAAAACTATGTACACACAACTCCCATAGACCGTTGGTAATTGTTTAAAACACGGTCAGTATATTTGACCATTATGTGCGATAGGATTCCCGTCCTTCCACAACCTACTATATTTGGAAAAGATTATTTTTTTCCTATAACTTTGAGTTAAGTCAAAAAATAATCTAGATAATCTTGAAACTGATTACAGCGCCCTTTATTCCATTATTGACTACAATGGTAAAACGGGATCGTCATGTGGTCTTGTGACCGTTGAAACTGGGGAATCAGTGGTCTTCTTTATCGATATTCGAGATGCGCGTTCTATTTATTTTTTTTATTTCTGTAGACAATTAAAATAACAAAAAAATATCGTTTAAAAGTTATATATATAGAAAGTTTACATTTCAAAGAAACTAGCCCAGCCGGTTAATTTCGGTATAGGTTTACTACAAGTTGCAGCTGAATATTGTTAATGTTAATATAAAAATATTCAATTTGGTGTCCTATATCTCCCCCACATTATAGTTCTTAATACATTTTTTTAAAGTTTTGCTTTTAACTCAATAATTTATACCTCAGGGGTGATTTGAACATATAGTACAATGGGGGAAGATGGGACACTTAAACACATATTGCCAAATATTATCAAAATCAAAATAGATGACGTTTTTTGGGTAATACCACGAATTAGTACTATCATTCCTTTATTATTTGACACCAATTGGATAAAATATAATAAAACACACGAGGAGTTATTTAACTATCCGCACAACAAATGAAATTTTACAAATTCGAAAACACACAGGATAAGATGGGACAGTTTGAAATCATTGTTAATTTTGATTATTAAGTGCATTTATAAATAGGAATATACGTAAATAACACGAAATAATACTGTACGCTTTGAAAATTAAGTTTAAACATTCTTTTCCTAGCCCTACTGCTATAGTTTTTAACATATTACCTATACATTATATTATTGCATAACAACTGGTAATGTTCGAACTTCAATGGATAAATATTGTATCCTACAAATGTATATGAACTTGTAATAACAGAAAATTGATTACTACTCGGTTTTTGACACAAGCCCCTTCTTATAAATTAACACCAAGTGCAAATGACCAAATTTCGAATATATTTTTAATATATTATCTTTTTATTATATCAGTATCTTTTAGTTGAATAACCCTTGAGGTATAAATTACTAAATTAAATGCAAACCTTTCAACGTTTGGCAATGAAAACATACAAAACTACAATGTGGGGGAAGATGGGACTCTAAATTGAAATATATTTACATTAGCAGTATTCTGCAACTTGTAGTTAACCTACCGAATTTAAAAGACTGTGCTAGTTTCTTTGCCATGTAAAATTCATATATATAACGTTAAACTGATATTTTTTGCCCCTCCCCCTCTTTCTTTTTGTTAAATTATCACAGTGGTGTTCAATTAATTTCTGCCGTGATCCACCACAGCTATCTAAGTGCCCCCCCACCTGACATATTGACATGCTTTAAACCGCGCTCCCTTGGTTGGCTGTATCTGTATTATTGCGTAAAACACATTATCGCGATCAACGCAAAAGTGAAATCTAATAACCTTGCCGTTTGCGTTTACGTCACAGTTTAGCCTTATATTTGCCATGTTTTTCTTAGCCAGGTAGACTGTTACGAAGTAGTAGGGATTCGTTGCATCATAATAGCGATTGTTTTGCTTGGCAATTATTTAAGACATAATAGTAATTCACAGGGCTGTTATTTGCGTCATAATAGGGATTGACGCGGTTATTTGCGTCATAATAGGGATTGACACCTCATCATTTAGCATGTGTAAGAGGTTTAAAAACAGACTTAAAGGATTGCTATTTTAATTTAACTTTTGCGTGCGTCGTATTTGAGCCTTTTGAACACCGCTGTAATAAGACATATAACACTTTATTTTTATAGTTTTTCGCGCCCCCCAGTTTAAGAACCACTGGCTTACAGTATTATTTCGTGTTTTTTGACTGAAGTCACTTCAGTATACTATGGTTTTGCTTAATTTTTTTAATTGATATTATTAATAATAGCCTATAGGCTACTAACTTGTGGTATCACTCAAAAACCGTCATGTATGTTGACTTTGAAAACAGTGGGCAACATTTGCTTAAGTGCCCCCACTCAACTATAGGATATACTTCCGAAACTGTTTATTTTCATTATTTTTCACTCGTGAGATGTCAACTCGGCGATCAAATTTCGTATTACGGTTTACGAGTTAGCGAGCATAAAATTGTTTATTTAATTTGTATCGACTATAACTATACGTGTTTAAACCGACAACTTGCCAAAGAACCAAAACGACCATAAAAGCGGAATATCAAAACAATTTATTAACATTAATATGGAAGAAATTCAGAGCAGAAAAGACAAGGTTGGAAAAGTTCAATAAAATTGCATTAAGTTGTTCGATCGTTTTTAAATTGCTAATCTTCTTATCTTCTGTATTAGTGACTGCAATTACAGATACAATGCCGCGTGTGCAAGCGATTTGTCTCAGGCAGAAGCGCATGTTGGATTGCGAAAAGTAATAAATAATACGCCTTTCCAGCGTATGCGTTAGTTCTTTGGAACTTCATGGCAGATGCGCTGAAACGTGTCACGTGTTTGAAGAAAACTGCTGATTAAAGGAATCTTGCTGTTTTGTTGCATCGGCAGGTGAATCAGTTTGTTTGATTTTTTGCTGAATCATCACATGGAGTTCTCGAATATAATCGACTGCACCGAGAACCACGTCTAGGTTTGGATCAGATGTTTGATTGCAATTCGAACTGGGTATAATTTCACGAAGCTTGGCAAACAGCGTACTGTAAAATATCATTCAGCAATGTTAATATTATGAAACAATGTCCGAATCGTTTATGCTGTAACAAAATCTATGCAATGATAATTTTACTAAGTACAGTTAAAGTTTTGAAAAAGTAAACATATAAACAATGAGTTACATACCTTAGCTCTTCAGATTCTGTTGTAGTTTTTATCAGTGGACTCACAGGTCTATCTCTAATAACGTAATTTTGCTGTTTGTTTGTTAGCGGGCTTCGTGTCGTTCGTTCGACTCTGGATCGACATGATAACGGGCTTACAGATGCTGCAATATATCGACGACCAAGCGCAATTTTTAAAACTTTTCCTGATTTCACCATCTTTGTATTCTCCTTGTTCTGCAGTTGCTTTGAATGATGCCTTCGTTACAACCCGGTCCTTTTTATACACATCGGTCACGCTTCTACCCAATCACGTCGCCATTTGTCTTCCGTATGTTGTATTCTTTCTTCCCTCTCCTTTTGTTTCTAATTACTAACGTCGTGAAGGTAAGCGGACGACGCGTCGGCCGCCAGTTCCCAATCGTCTAACCGTTTCCCCTTCTGTGCGTCATCATCAAAGGGTTAATAACCGATCAGAAATTGCGCGAAAATGTAACACCTTGGCAGAAAAATGTACCCATATGTTATTAGCACTTTTCCGGTTAAATCAACAAATAGTATGATACGCAGCTTTAATAAATATATATATATATGTATAGTAAGGTGAGAAAGACAGGACGCTTTTAGCATATAATATCCAAATACCTTAATCCTGTTGTGAACAAATAACCATGGTTTATGGGAGTCGTGAGGATACAGTTTTAAAATTCTTCAAATGTTCTTCGTTTAGTACACCAAATGAGACGAGAAAAAAAAGTATAAAAATATCTCCCATATGTCATTTAAAAAAAAATATCTCAGTGTGTTAAGTTAGATAAGCAAATCTTATTATGGAATTGCAGACTGATGCATATATATAGTAGGGTTGGGAAAGATTTGATTTGTTTCTCGTCCTATCTAGTAGTAAACAAAGAACGTCGTAAGAATTACAAAACCGCATTCTCACGACTCCCATAGACCGTTGGTAATTGTTTAAAACAGGTTATTTCGATCAAGACATTTGAATATGACCTTCAAAGGTGTCCCATCTTCCCCCACACTTCTATACTAAGTGTATGTGTATCAGCGGTTGGCGGAAAGCACAACAGATCCTGTTAAAGTTAACCCACGACTTCCTGTCCCATTTATCCGGTTAAGCCAATTTTCTAATTGTAAGTCTGGGAACAATCTGCTTATAGTTTTCATTGCATTGGATTCCCGCTGCGCTCCCACGAACCAAGCCAATTGCGACTGCCAGTCCCTCGTGGCTCACTAACACTAGCATTTCCGTTCGTTTAACAAAAGGCGTCGGATGCGAGTCGAACAAACGGTTGATTCGATCTGTCTTTTATATCTTTGTAAACAGATCGGGCATCCGGCCGTAAAAATCACTTTCTTAATACATAGTTTAAAATTCGCTGGATTTTATGTTATACTTGTTGCTTGTACAGCATAATTTTGAATTACGTATTAAACGGATATTTGTTTCGTATTGCAGTTTTTAAGTTAATAAACAGAACTGCGACACAGTTGATCGAATATTTTGGCTGATTATTTGTGTCTGTTTCACTCAAACATAATTACCAAGTCAACTTGCCAAAATGCAAGTAAACGGCACTTGTGACCTCGACCGTATAAATTTTGTTTACGTTCGACACCCGGTTTGACCCTTGCAGTGTAATCGAAATTCAATGCAGACGCACCGCCAAACAGTTACAATTAGAAGATTAAGAATCACTGCGGGTCATATACTCGTTAATTTGCGCTGGGCGAAGCTGGAACGTGACGTATTACAATAACATTCTACGTTGCTCTGACATAAATAAGTGATACTCAAAATTAACAAAATATAAAACTGTGTTTTAATTAAATATTATGGAAAAATCGCCTTAACGTTGTGTAGGGCTGTGAAAAAGTTAACGGTTGACGAAAAGTTTAAGTCGTTAACCGAATTATGACGTCATAGGGAATACACGTATATCAATATCTGTCTTACTTACACGAAAGGCACGTGTTCGCGTTCTTTGATTGATTCTTCGCGATAAGACAGAGTGCGCAGCGACGTTGTTGATTTGAACGTGCCCTGCATGTACATCGCTTTAATAGATAGAGTGTGTTTTTCTAATTCAAACGACACCTTACTTGTTTTAATCGGTTCTGTATAACCAAGGATATTCCAGCTCAAACACCGTGAAATTCATAAAACAGATTTGAAAGTTGCGTGGCGAAAAAATTGAGAAGTGTACTACCCACGTGACAAAACACCTCACAAAGTTGCTAAAGCGTGGCCGCTCTCATTCAGAAAGGCGAGAGGCAGTGTTTTCCATGGAGATACTAATATATAACACATATATTAGTATCTCTATGGTATATTAGTATATGTATGGTGTTTTCAGAGAAAAACGAGAGAACAAAAAAAACGCAGGCTTTTATGAATAATTCAGTCACGTGACTAGTACGTTCCTACGTCACAATCACAGAGCTCGTACTAAAAAAAGATAGCGCTAGAGATCACTATTTGAGGACGAATATCTACGCCTATACTGGACCAATTTTAATAAGCAATATATATTTGGAATCAATAAGACGGTCGCTATATATTTGGAATCAATAAGACGGTCGCTTTTTGAATTTACCACAAAAAATAAAAGTAACGTGGGGCGTGTTTGCGCACTTTAATA